>NC_138191.1:62885640-63049680 GCF_964194105.1 Spermophilus citellus | reverse complement strand
GAGGAACAAAGCTGGAGGAGTCTCACTTTCCAATAGCAAACTTTACTACAAAACTATGGTAAGCCAAACTTACTACAAAACTACAGAAACCAAAACAATATAATACCTCCACAAGAAGGGAGAAACACAGTAAAGAGACTAGAAACAAACCCTCACACATACTGTCAAGTGATTTTTGATAAAGATGCCAAAACTATTCCATAAGTAAAAACAAATGGTTCTAGAAAAAATTGTCCACATGAAATTAGACTTTAACTCAAAGCCAAAAAATAACACAAATGGACCAAAAACATAAGTGTAAGTCCTAAAACTTTTAGAAGTAAATGTAAGGAAGTTTCATGGCACTGGATTTGGCAATGATTTCTTGGATATGATATCAGAGGCACAGACAATAACAAAAAAGTTGATTTTATGAAAATTAAAAAATTTTGTGCATCAGAAGATATTATCCTCAGGGTAAAAGGGTAAACCAGAGAATAGGTGAAAATATTTGCAAATCATGTAAACATTAAGAGAAAAATATTCAGTATTTATAGAAAATCTCTAAAAGTTGAAAAAAAAAGCAATCTGATTCCAAAATGGGCAAAGGACTGACTAGAAATATCTCTGAAGAAGATATAAAAAGGTCAATAATCATATGAAAAATGCTCAACATCACTAATCATTAGGGAAATGCAATTGAAAGTTATGAGACACTATCTCACACCCAGTAGGATGGTAGCCATTTTAAAAAAGGAAAGAAAGAAAATAACAAGTATTAAAAAGAATGTGGAATAATTGGAACCCTTGTCCAGTGTAAATGGGAATGTAAAATCGTACAGACATTGTGGAAAATAGCATGGCAGTCATCAAAAAATTAAAAATAGAATTATTCTATGATCCAGTGATTCCACTGCTGGGTATATGCCCAAAATAATTAAAAGAAAGAGTCTGGAAGAGATATTTGTGAACATCCACATTCACAGCAGCATGATTCACAATAAAGCATGATTGCACTATGGAAGCAACCCAAATATCCATGGGTAAAAGGATAAGCAAAATATAGTATTACTTAGAGGAATATTATATGTTAGATAATTCTTTTTAAAAATAAAGAATCATCTAACATATGCTACAAAAATATTGAGGATATTAAGTTAAATAAATCACTGATAAAACGTCATATACTGTATGAGTCCATGTACGTGGAGTAGATATTGAGTGGTCAAAATTATAAAGACAAAATGTAGAATGGTGGTTGCTGGGGACTAGGGAGAAGGAAGAATGAGGAGTTGTTTAATGAGCATAGAGTTTTAGTTTTAAAATATGGAAAGAGTTCTGAAGATGCATAGTGATGATGGTGGCACAACATTATGAATGTGCTTAACACCAGGAACCATACTTTAAAAGGTTAAGATAATAAATTTTTAACATTTCTTTTATACACTTAATAAAAATGGGAAAAAATAAAATAAAAAAACAGAACTACATGAAAACAATGATTCTCATTTCAGCACTTAAAAGTGAATTATTGACATCCTGAGTTTATCCATTTCTGATTTCAATTCCACTGGCGCCATTTTTGTCTAAGGCAGCCTCATTTCCCTTCTGAAATACTGCAACAGTCTCCAACTTAGTGTCCTACATCCTCCTCTGTAGTCATATTTTCTCTCCACCTAGCTAACATCATGTATTTTTCAAGCCTCATATAGAAATATCAATCACTGAAAAACAAAACACTTCCCAACACCTTTGTTCTAGATATATCATGACTCATGTGGTAAGTAAAATAATGACCCCCTCCCCCCACCAAAGATGGGCTACCGTATGGAAACCAGGATTATGTTACATTACATGGCAGAGGCAGAATGAAGATTGTAGCCAGAATTTAGTGTTTTAGCCAGATGACCTTAAAATAAATTATTCTGGATTTTCATGTACATCCAATGTAATAACAAGGGTCCTTACACTTGGAAGAGGGAGCATAAATAGGAGGTCAGAGTAAATGACTCAATCCACCCACTGCTAACTTTAAAGATGGATAAAAGAAACCATAACTCAAGGAAAGTAAATGGCCTCTTGAAGCTGAATGAGCAAGAAGATTCTCTCCTAGGAACTCCAAACACTTTGATTTTAGCCCAATAAGAGCCACTTTAGATTTTTTTTATATCTATAAATTTAAGATAATAAATGTACATTCAATTAAACTTTGAAGCTTGTGTTAATTTGATATATATGTGATCAAAAATTAATACATCTGTTTGTTATAAAGTCTCATAGGCCAAGTTTGAGTGAACTTGTCAAAATTATAATTATATTAATTATTTGGTTAAAATTTGTCTTCATCTTAATAAAGGGTATATTTCCAATCTGTTCTGTTCATAACTGGTTTAGCATATTGCCCAGAACATAGCAGGCTTTTTACAAATATTTTCTGAATTAATAAATTGTATTGTGGCAAAATATTCCGATCCCATAAACAAAAATGGTTCCACTTCAAATAATGCCCTATCCAGTTCAATAGCTACAGTTTCTGATGTATATGAAGCCTTATGTGTTAATATATAAGTTTTTTTTAGTTGGCAATGGACTTTTATTGTATTTATATGCAGCACTGAGGATTGAACCCAGTTGCTCACACATGCTAGGCAAGTGCTCTACCACTGAGCCCTAGCCCCAGCCCCATGTGTTATCTAAAATAATTGATAAAATAATCTTTATCAATTATTTTAGAAGGAAAAACACTTTATAAATATTAAATATATGCAAGAGTGAGTGAGAAGTCTTCAAGATAGGCAAGGAATATTCAGATTAAAAAACCAAAACAAAGGAATAGAATCATGAAAACTATTTAAAAAAAAAAAGCTTTACTAAAAATAATTAAAACTACATATTGGAAGAATATACATGAATCTTAGGAGACTAACTTCAAACAATCTGAAACATTTTAGTAATTATGAAATATTTGAATTCTATCATTTTATATATTTTTTAGAACCAATATTTTCCATGTAGAAGAAAAAAATACAATTGTAAGAAAAAAAATGTATGTAAAAACCTTTGAGTTTAGAATTTGAATTGAAGGTACTGGTAAAAGCTCATGCGATATTTAAACTTTAAATGCGTACACACATTTTCTAGATCTGCTCACTGAAAAGATCTAGAAAACTATGCTCAATCCAGAATCAGTGAGTACCGCTAAAGCCCAGACCATGTTTCAACATACCGTTTCCCTTTAAAATAAACCCTGACTTCTAAAAGAAGCAGTAAATTTCAGATTCAGGACAACAAATATAAAAAAAAAATGGGCTGGAATAGCCAATGTTCTATATCCCATATCAAAGATATTTTATAATTTTTAGAAAAACATGCTTAAAGAATAAAAGATCAGATTCACTTAATTTATAAGATGCTTGAGAGTCTGTTCATCTTTCCCCCCATCACTCTTAGCATAGTTATAGAGCAGAGGAATACTAATTTGTGATTGATTGACAAAGTCACAAATAGCTACAAAGTTCCATTAACACTTGATACTACACCAAGGGAAATATAAGAATTTGAAGCTTTTTTTTTTTATTTCCTTAACCTTATCTGTCCTAGGTTCAGCTGAGACTAAGGGTAAAAGCAACAAATCAATTGCTTAAACTGAATCTCTTATTAATTAAATAAAGTAATTACAGAGTTGACCCTTTCAACATAATTATTAATAATTTAAATGCTTATTTGCAATTACCTTAGTTTCCTAAGTATCACAAGTTTGGCATCCTACTCAAAACTACATTCCCCAAACACATACATGATTAATATAATCAATCACTAAACACAATCCATAAACAACTTAGATCCAATTGATATGAAGGGAAATAAAAATTGAATATTTCCCTAAAAATATAATCAAATTAATAAAGGCAGAAAGTAAATTAGTGGTTGCCAGGATCTGGAAGGAGGGAGAAATTAGAGAGTGACTGCTAATAGGTCAGCAATAAAAAAAAAAAAAAAAAAGCCCTAAAATTAGATAGTGGTGATGGTTGCACAACCCTGTGAATATATTAAAAGCCATTGGATTGTACATTTTAAAAGGGTGAATTTTATGGTATGTGAATAACATCTCAATAAAGTTGTTACACACTCACGAATTAGAGTGAGCATTCATCCCTTTTTCCTCTCTCTGTCCTCCTCACCCTCTCCTGTCTTGCTCTTATGCTCTCTTCTCCTTACTCTCTTGTCTCTTAACCTAAAAGGTAATCAAATTATATCTTTAAAAAGTTTGTTATGTGTGATGTCTCTAAATATCAGAGCATGCATACAGCTGTAAGAGGTTGCATCCTTTTATTTTACTTACTTCAAATTAGAGCTTTGGGAATTTGTCATGCAAATTTATGCAAAATAAGAATATGAGTATGCTACTATTTCAATTCAGAGACAAGAGAACAGTCTCTGTAAAAAAAAAAAAATGAACAAATCTACCTCACTGTTATTCTGATCTTTCTGATATCAGGAAATAGCAACTACTTCTGATTAAAGTGACTTTTCACTATTATATGTATTTCTAATAGACATTAATAGCACATCACACATATTAGAGCCATTAAGTGAAACACACATCAGCAAATTTGTGTGCTGCATGCGTCGAATGGAGCAGACATGATAGCATACTTAATTAAAATACTGGATAAAAGTGCTTCTATCCAAGAAGTCTCTAGTATGGATATCATTTAGTTTATGTATATATAAATTATATTAACAACCTTGGTTTCTAAGTGTTTAACTGTAATGCTACAGTGATTTTCAGCAACATGTACCTCTACTACATTTCTCATGCCACTACAGATTAGATATGTCTTCAAAACATAAATGTAGCACCAGAATTTTATCTTATCTTTTCATGACTGCTATCTATAATCCAAACACTTCAATAATGTTTTCTAAATGCAAGCAAAACTACTACAGTTTTTGCATTGGAAATTTTAAAGACAAAACTGGGCTTTAATTGAATTCCATCTCTTTATTCCTCCTAATTATTTGAAAAGCATAGAAAATTTTACTTATAGAGAGTGGTTAAAGCTTAAACATTTTATTTGCATTTGTTTCAAGGCCAGAGATTTATTGAAACAATATCAAAAAAACATTTTTTAAACTTTAGTAAATACAGTGTCTCATTTTATAAAGCAAAATACTCAAAATTTGTGCCAGTTTTCCTGTGGTTTGTAAAATCTGGTGTACAGTATGTTTGGTAAGTGAAGCCAAATCATTGGGACAGAAAATACAGTCCCAAGCTAATATATCACTTTTCCATCTAGCATCTATCAAACATGTAGGGGCCATAGGAAAACAATACTGAGCATGTTTGGCATTTTAAGGTAGAAAATACATTAGAACACTTTCTTAAAGTTAACTATCTTTTTTTAAGGTAAACTAAATTCTCATTTTCAAAAAGAAAGAACATTGCTTGAAAATGACAAGAAAACAAATTTATAAAAGAAGCTTTTCTGTCTGTGATGATTTTTTTTTCATCCTGAACAGGAAAAAATAGAATATATTCACACTGTCCCATTCCCTTTGGACTATGTGCTTCAGTTCATAGATTGTGCACATAGATATTTAAAAAGCAAAATTTGAAACATCTAGTCAAGCCTTACAATATGAACTTCAGAACCAAGCATTTCTTACACCTTGACTTCTTCTCATGCTGGGGTGCTATTTGTAATACATTGTTAACACAGTTACAGACATTCTGATGGGCAGTACTAAGAAGTTATAAAGTTCATTAGTCCTTTCTCTCTCTTTTTTAAGACACTTAGTATTTGTTTTCTTTTGGTTTCCCATGGTCACCTTTTATTTTTTTTCCTAAGAGTCTACAATTTCCTTGTTAATTCTGTATATTTTTAAGTAAGCTTGAACACTTAATGCACCCAATAACTTGTCACACTGAACAGCCTGTTATAAAGATGGTAAACATGTATGCAACCTATTTCTAATGTTAATTATCAGATAATTAAATTGAAAGCATAATCTAATTATCACATGAGTTATATACTCACATAGCCTAAACTTTGTTAATCCCTCTGCTTAGAGAGACACTGATTTTAAAAAAGGTTGTATGTGATGAGACAAAGAGTACATCAAAATATAAAATATTTACTTTTCTATTACCAGAAATGCCTCTTCATCATATCAGCAAAGCCTGCTAGAACCACTTCCCGGAAGGGCAGGACCTTGTCTTGTTCAGCCCTTTATCTCCTGCATCTGCTTCAGATTGTGGCACATATCATGGGTTCATTGCATACACACTAAATAAATTACTTACTAGTGAATTAATTAAAAATGAAATTCATAATGATTGATAGATGTATTGATAACTCCTCATGTAAATAGCTAAAATGTGTTCAGTGGCAGTGTAGAATGACCGAGTTCAGAAAAAGTTTAAATAATAAAATTATGGAAAAATGAAAGAGGAGCTATCATCTACTGCTGGTACAAATGTTAATTGATACATTATTGGAGGATGGCATAAAACATACATTGTGTGTTTTACATTCAAAAATTCTATTTTCATACATTATTGATTTAATAATAACATTTAAAAATTAGTTTTGAAACCAGACATGGGCTTCAAATTAGACTCAGGCACAACTTCGTAACTCCCTCACTCTCTTCTTGCATGTCTCTAATGCAATCAACATTGCTAGGCTTAGCCTTGTACATAGTAGATGATCAATAAAGATACCTAATAATAACTACATCCACTAATACTACACATAGGTACCTACAGATAAAAATTTTAAATGTATTTTGGGGGATGGAGATGTACCACAGTAGTAGAGCACTTGCCTAGCATGTGTGAGGCCCTGGGTTTGCTTCACAGCACCGTAATTTTTTTTTTTTTTAATGTACTGGTTTGGAAATTTTTCCCCTTAAATATCCCCACCTGCAAAAAAAAAAATGTATTCAATTGCCTACTGCATGGGTCAGTTCAAAAAACTATTAATTATATATAGAAGGATCGTGTACAATTACAGTCAAAGCTATTACTAATGTACTTCACCAATGTATTTTTGAGCATATTGCTCAATGCTTAAAATACGGGTTTTTTTTAAATCTATCTAAAACATTTTATAACTGCCCAGCTTTTATGACAATTTAAATTTTTCCATATGGCCAACAGCTGACAGTATTATGCCAGCTTTAATGTTCCTCTCCTTTTTTATATAAATATGCATTTTCAAAAACAGATTTAAATTATTGAGAAGAGAACCATGAATTTTTATAGAGTTCGTGTTGACATAGGGCTTTGTCATACTTAATCTAGACCTTTATGGTATACCTTTTATGTCACTTTTCTCCATGCAGCACACAAAATTTTAACTCTATGAGAGTATTGAAGAAGGGGGATTAATGTCTTTTTAACATTATTGATTTTGCCATAACAAATGTGTGCTAATTGCCTAACTCAATTTGGGCTCTTTACCACAGAGGGAGATCCAGCTGAGAGAATGAAGATTCACTTTGAATCTAAAATCAGCACCTCTTAGTTTGCTTTAAAAAAAAAATGGAGATTAGAGTGTTTGTATCACAGGGGTAGTAAAAAGATCAAGTCAATGGCAAAAGCATGTTTACAGTCTCTTGGCCCCAGCTCTGGGTGAAATCAAGGTTCTGCACTCACACAAGCTTAAGGAACTCTTCCCATGTTGACGAATCACATGTGTGTTAGCACACTTAACCTGTGACTCCCGAGACTGAAAGAAGGTTGGTGGAGAGTGGTAGAAGTATCTCAGAATTACCTGGAGCTTCTCACCTTACCCAAAAACCTGATCTGGATTCACCCTTGAGATGATGATATACTGTCAGGGTGAGAAAAACAAATGTGTTTATTAGAAGCATCTAATGGCTTCTGAAATATGGCCATGCCAGTAGTGTTAAAGACATACAATTCTACATTCATGAATGGTTATAATTTTTAATCTCATTATTTTACATCATTAGAGTAGTATTTATCAGTACCCAGAAAGACTAATGCTCTTCAAAAGGTTCGTTAAGAGCCAGGTGCAGTGGTGCACGCCTGCAATCCCAGCGACTCAGGAGGCCAAGGCAGAAGGATGGTGAATTCAAAGCCAGCCTCAGCAATTCAGTGAGGCCCTGACTCACAATACAATATAAAAAGGGCTGGGAATGTGGCTCAGTGGTTAAGTGCCCCTGGGTTCAATTCCCAGTACCAAAAGGTGGGGGGTGGCTTAGGAAACTGCTGTCTCCAACATAAGCATGTCTACATTTACTATTTGCCCTGCTACTTTGAGAAACCACACTAGTAGTGAAGATGTGGTTACTCAAAGACACACCTCTCCATGAAGCTCTATGTAGTCTTCAAAAGTTTCTAGTTAAAATTTATTCTGAAGCTAGATATGCATGTCACCAAAATACTCACCAAAGAAATAAAGAAGATGACTAGGGCTTTAACACAGGAAAAGCTTTTTTAAACAAGACACAAATATACTTAAAGATAAAGCACAATTTAAAAAGTACTCTTACACAGAAGTCTGTTCATTAGAATTGTATTGTCAAAAAAAAAAAGGAAATTAAAACCCTGCATCTGTGTGTTATTCATTCTTTCTTTTATTCATTTATTCACCAAATATTTATTGCACACTTACTGTGTTACAGCTTGAGGGGAATTTGGTTTTAGAGACGTATGTTCTGGTTATAATTTTTTCATATAGATTTTCCTGCAGTAATTATATTCATTAGTAGGAATTTACATTTACAAGAGCTGGGTCAAATTTGAAATTATGATCCTTTCTCAATGTTATTCTTTCTACCCACTTCTTTCTTCTTCACAACATTGAGGCTTCCAGGACAAAATATGACCATTAGTCAGTTTTGATGTAGCAAGACATGTATTTTCCCTAAATGACAGACTGAACATTCAGATGACAGCAATCCCGATGATTTGCACATAGTAGGAACTAATAGTAATAGGAACCTAGTAGTAATAATAGTAGAAACATAGTGGTAATAATAATAGGAACATAGTAGTATCAATTTAATATGCTTTGTAAATTATTTGTTTTGTCTTTTGATTTTGTTTTTAAGTCCTTAAAATACTTTGACTTGTGTACACGTGTTCAGCATAGATTATGTACCAATGCACAGAATTAACTGAGATATAAAAGTAATAATATTAAAGCAATTCAGAAACTAGCCTGTGAAGCAATATTTGCAGTTTATGAAGCCCCTGAAGGATTTTCCATATGTCCTCCTGAAATCTCAGGAGCATTAAAGCAATCCGCCCATTGAGGCTGCCCCCTATGTGTGTCTTGGTGTGGATTTCTTTAGGTTTATCCTGTTTGGGAGTTAGCTCAGCTCCTCCAATCTGTTTATCTTTTGTGGATTTGTGGTTTTGGAGATTGCTCTTTTGCCAAACTCAAGACATTTTCAGCCATTATTTCCTGGAATATCTTCTCAGTCCTACACTATTCTTCTCCTCCTTCTAAGATCTGGTTGATACGATTATTAGAACTTTGGTTACAGTTCCATAGGCCCCGAGGCTCTGTTCATTATTTTTTAGTCTATTTTCTCTCTGTTGTATAGATTGGGTGATTTCCATTGTCCTATTTCAAGTTCACTTATTTTTTCTTTTCTTTTTTCTTTTCTTTCTTTTTCTTTCTTTCTTTTTTTTTTTTTTTTTTTTTTTGGTACACAAATGGAGCACAACTTTTCATTGATTGTACAGGATGTACAGTCGCACCATATATGCAGTCATACATGTACCTAGGGTAATGATGTCCACCTCATTCCACCATCTTTCCTGTCCCCATGCCCCCTTCCCTCCCCACCCTTTGCACCATCAAATTCCTTCATTCTTCCCAAGCTCCACCTCCCATTATGGATAAGCATCCACTTATCAGAGAGACCCTTCAGCTTTTAAATTTGGTTATTGTACTTTTCAGTTCTAGCATTTACATTTGGTTCCTCTTTGTGTCTCCTTTTGCTTGGCTGAAACTTTCCATTTTTTCGTTTGTTGCAAGCATGTTCATAATTGCTCACTGAAGCATTTTTATGATAGTTACTTTATAATCCTTGTCAGATAATTTCAACCTTCAGTAACTAATATGCCATGTTGGTACTGTCTTCTGTTCATTATCTTTATCATTTAAGTTTTTCTTGATTCTGGGTATAATTTTTTTTTGTTTTAATTCTGGGCCTTATGGGTGTTAGCTTACTGGACTTTGAAACTTATTTAAATCTTCTGTTTTATCAAGTCTTCTCTGGCACAGCATCCCAAGGAAGGCAGTGCTGCCTCATTTCTGCTGAGTCCCTAGCAGGCCTCCACTCACAGCACAGTGAGAAGAGAGTGGCTCTGACCTCTGGAAGCAAGTCAAGTCCTAGATTCCCACTCAGGCTCTCTGATACAACTCAAGCTAGGAGAAGGGCAGGTGCCACCTTACCTCCAGGTGAGGAAAAAGTTCAGGCTCCCTATTCAGCCTTCATTTACAGGGGTGAAGATAGGACCATGATTTTTTCCATGACTGATTTTGACTAGAGTAGGAGATTTTTTTTTTTAATTCTGTCTTTGGCTAGAAGGATCATTTCTTGATCTGTTGGCTAAAGAGACCAGATTTCTCTTGGGTTATGGTTGTTTGTTTATTTGTTTGCAATTTTGGTATTCTCAGGTTGCTAGCTTCTGGGACATATGTGGCACAAATAAAACCCAGTAAACCCACCAATATGTTATTCCTCAGATCCCAAAGTCCCGAACTTACCTACTTTCTTCCCTGCATGCTTCAATGTTTTCTTATGTTTATTTACATGTAACAATTCAGCACTTTTAATATCATTGAGCAGAAAGAATAGGGAGAAGTTTATGTCCTATCTTTTCCAGAAAAGGAAGTCAAAATATTTGATTTGGATGCTCCCTAGGTACATGTATATTATTTTCCCAAAGATTTTTGTGGCCTGAGATTATCATGATTCATTCATCTGAAGGCCCTGTCTCTGCATATTTCTCTAAGAAATTTTCATCTCACCATTAAAATTTTCTTAATCTGCCAAGCATATTCAAAGGCATTTTTTACTGCAAACCTCTGTTTCTTGGAAGGTATAACATCCACAGCCACAAAACTCAATTTTAATGGAAGTACAAAGGTAGTGTGTGATCATTCCACATGGGCAAAGCATGAGATGCTACTCATCATATCTTTCATAGACTTTTTTCCAAATGCACACGACCAGAGTCTGATTATTCTCTTAATTTCAGCCTCACCTGAACAGATGTTCCTAGTTGATTTTCTTCTACTTGTGCACTGATAGTCTCATTTATTCTGATTATCATTTTGTGTTTTTATTGAGCATGATCTTCTATTTGCTCATTTTCATTCCCCATTCCTGTTTGAGCACCTCCATCATCTTTCACACAGTTTGCTTTTGATGTCTGAAAAAGCCAATAATATCCACAAATCTGCTGTGGCTCAGATGCTCACAACAAAAGTCTTTTCCTTTTCAGTCCATCTCCTGAAGATATTTTGCTGGCAGGCAATAAAACAACTTTAGAGAAATAATGTCTCATTTACTTCTCTCTACTTAATTTGCTTTTTAAATTTTTTCTCATCTTGAGAATTTGTATGAGAGAAAAACTTCATTGTTTGGAGCCTGTCTCATGAACTAAATATAACCTTTGACAACATTTCAGTGATACAATGCTCATTTGGAAATTTTACTAAAAATGGAAAACCTGTTTGGTGCAGCACACTATGCTAACCATTGTTATTTTCATGTCTGCAATATTTTGAGACAAAGGATTGTAAAATCCAAGTAATCTTGTCCCTGATTGTGCCTTTGGTTAGCAGAGGGGCTTCTCAAAACTTAGTAAGTAGGCAATATCAATTTATACATGTAAATTAAGACTTAAGCTGGTTTGAAGTCCTTGTACCAGTGCTCCTTTTATTTTCTCCAATCACCTAAGAAAGGGTAAAATGACAAACAAACATAGAAACATTAGGCCTACTGCATTGTTTTTTCCGATCCTTTCCATGAATAGAATTGCTATTGAAATTCTCTAGGCTCTCATGATGTCATTAGAGAAATGCCGTCTCGAAAATCCTTCCCATTTGTCTCTTTCACTGCCTGCTCTGTAGTTGAAACAATTCTTTTCAAAATAATTTATAAATTGTTTTCTATGACACCAGTGACATTTATTACAGGCATCAAGTTCAGCAAAAGATCCCCAATTATTCCCATTTAATTCATTTATCGAATGCTAAGGGCTGTAGCAAGAATTTAGAGGTCATGTCACTTAGTATCTCTGAGCGAGGAGAACAGTTCTGTTCCCAGTCAGATGAGCTAACTTGGAAGGCATTGGTCAACAAGAAATCTGCCAGAGAAGAAAGAACAGTGGCATTAAACAGAGAGAGGTTCAAGACAGAGGCCAAGGAGTAACCACAGTACAGAGAGCTGATTCGATTTGCTGTCATTTTTTTTTTTAATTTTTAGAAAGTGGCTATTTTTCATTATTTCTTTAGAATTGCTTTACTTGTTTTTGTTCCAAATTGTTTTATTACACGAGTAAAGTTGATTCTTTGGTTAAATCTGAGTCTTCAACCTTAATTATTATCTAACTGGTATATCATTAAATACACAATGGGATTATATTAGAATGTCAGTAGAAACCAGTCCAGCTTTCCCCCATGTACTACAAACCATAAAGTTTTAATGCATTGCAAAGTATATCTCAAAATCATTTTTTCCAATGAAATTACATTTGAAGAATTTCTTACAGCAGAATGGGGCTTGAAGGAACTCTGCATTAGTCTGATCAAACAAGAGGATCCCATTCCCTCCATCTTTGCCATACTGGTGTTTTAAATGTACCAGTGCTCGGCCCTGAAGAAAAAAAATATCCCAAGGTTTGTGTTGACTGACACCTTATATTGCACTATTCTCATGTTTTAACATCAATTTTAATATGAGTGTTAAGGGTATACTAAAAAAAAAAGTATTTGGACAGTAATGAAGCTCTTCAATAGTCCTCACCAGTGACAAAAGATTTTCAAATGATAACCAGGAATTTTTTTTCTCTTTGTATCTTAAGGAATGTATGACATAGATACCACTTGGAATGAGAGCAAAGATCACTAATGAGTAAAGACTCTCCTAAAGTCTGTTCATATGGAGGCTGAACCTTGCTGCAGAGATGGCACCACATCCACATGTAAGCTATCCTTCAACTACTGCTAAGAACCTCCCACTGTCCCAACCTCCCACTGACACCTGCTCTCTAGAGCCTTCTATACTTGCAGGACAGGGAGGCAGGAATTACTCATTCTAGGATGTTTATTGCATTCAGTTTAATTCTTCATATGTTTTTCAAATACTTTCATGTTGATGGCACCTTGAGGTCTTTGAAGTTTATTTTTGTGCATTTTCTCATCTCCTGGAACACATATTCCCTTTTCATTCATTTTATCTGCCTTTATTTCTCCCACCATATCTATCTATATCTTACAAAAAAGAGGGACCTTAGTGCCTTCCCTTGCAGCTCTCCTTCCCTGGAGTCAGTACCAACACATTGCAATCACTGACGGGCCCTGGTGTGCTCATAGGATTCTGTACATCACCACGAAAAACAGTAAGAGCCGACAAGCAACTGCAGATTGAGCATCCAGTGTGGATATATAGAGCCAACATCCACCACTTGGCAAGCTGTGTTCAGGGAGGCTTACTTAGCTCTCATTCCAGGATTATTATAAAAATAAATCTTTTAACATTTGTTTGGGATTAAAAGTGAGGGAATCTAGACTCACATTTTAAAATGCACATCCTGATGAATAATAAATACACTTAGTAAATATACATTAAGGGAGAATTATATTTTCTGCAGCTTGTTGTGTTTCACTGAAGGCATTCTCCACATATCAATGAATTACAGAACCCAAAATCAGACTGAGATTGGAGTATTAAGTGTACAACTGGTACCATTTCATTTCTCCTGGAAATGAAAGAAGCCTGAAACAAGAGGAGACCAAAGCAAGGGAGGTCTGTATGAGAGGAAAGAGGGTGGCTGCAAGACATTCCAGTCTGGGGCATGCTGCAAAGAGCACTGGGTGCAGAGAAGCAAGATGAGTCCCATCTTGGCTTGGCCACCAACATTCTGCTCCTCAGTGTCCTCTGCTGCCAAAGGCAATTAAAAGGCCTGTGCAGATAACAAGACCTCGTGGATACAGAATGACCCACAAACAATGCAATTGACAACCATGATAGGGGGGCAGTGGTCCTCCATTTTACGATCAAAGGAACATTGAGAAAATGATTGCATCATAAGCAAGTCTATGAAATTAACTGTCTGCTTCCTTAGCTCCTCCCCTTCTTCAATGTGCATTTCTATTAGTCCTTCCCTGCCGAGCTCCCAGAGGCAGTCAGCAGCTTATGATAGCCATGTTTCCTCCACTCAGTCATCCCCTGTTCAGACTCAGCCTGGACCCAGCCTCCTCCGTTGGACAACATTCTCTCCAACTCATCAATCCACACTGAATTGTCCTGTACTCTCTTTTAACCATACCCCAGTCTTTGTTGAAACAAGTCTGATGAATACACAGGCTCAGAACTCACAGAATCTAGGTTCAAGACGTATGTCCTCTTCTTGACCACTCTAAGGCTTGGCAAACAACCCCTGGGTGTCTCTCCCCTCACCTGTAACCTGAAGATAATGATAGTGCCATTCTCATGGCTCTTATGTAAGGGTAAAGGAGCACCTCTAGCACAGTGCCTGGTCCATAAATAAACATTCAATAAATATTATATATTATTGAAGCTCAGATGTAAGTGATGAATATCACTTTAATGTCACTCCTCCAAAGCAACTCTGATCATAAAGGAGAATAAAACTGTGTGACTTTTAAGCGACATAACAAGGCACTGAGAGAAATACTTAAGGGCCAGGGGTCCAGTGTCCCCAGGACCGTATATTCCAACCTTCAGTCCAGGATATCCCAACAAACCAGGCCAGCCTTGCTTACTGTGGCTCCTACAGGGTCTGCACACATCCCCTCCCTCATTTCATAACAGAAAAGGCAGAGGCCTGGACCAGAAGACAGAAGGGGAATATCGGGATGTTGTTTACTCTGGGGCCTTGTCAAATGATCTGCTCTTTATCCAGAACTGGGTAAACAGAAATACTTCTGCAGAAACAAGCAAACACTGTGCTGTGCAGGGATTTCACAAACAACTATTTAATAGTCCATTACCAACTTTGCCAGGCAGGCGATCACTGAACCTCCTTTTTGTGGAAAGGGCAGTCTTTGCTTTGTTTATGGCTTGGGGGAGACAGGGGCAGGGGGAGTAGAGGGGGTGGGCACCTGGGAGGTGACACTAAAATTACTTGTCCCTCTTTGAAGCTTTCCAGGTAAGCTGTGCCCAGACTCAAGGACACTGTGTTAAGGCTGACTCCTATGTCGCCCCTGAAAAGCCCTGGGAATTTTAATTGAAATTACTTTTCAGCACTGGCACTCTGCCTTATTTGCAATTTGTATTATGAAGGACAACGCTAAATAAGAAGGGTGACTTTTTTCGAAATACAGACTCCAAAACTGTATGTTGACAACCCTCCCCTCTCCGCCTAAAGAAATAAACACAAGATATCTCCTTTTTTTTTTCCCCCCCACTAAAGGACAGTAAACATCTTTAGTTATCGATATTCAAAAGCCAACTAAAACAGAACAGCAAGCTGTAGTGGGAGAAGGTCCCCAAAGTGGAAAGCTATTCATAGAAATGGAAACAAGCAGAAGAACAAACAGGAAAAAAATCTCCATGTTTTCATCCTACATTTCAAAGCGGCATGAAAGCCACGGTTCCTCCTGCCACAAGGCACTCCTAAAAATTCATGAAACTCAAAAACAGAAAGTCCACTCTTTCCCAGTATTACTTCCCCTCCTCATTCCCACTTTAGTTTGTTTACTCATTTAACAGAATAATAATTTTCAAAACTAAAAACTGATAACCTGCTATAAATACCTTTCCCATGAAGCACCCCTTACCTGGAGTCCTTGTGTGGTTTTCTAAGCTGGTATCCAGCATTGCTGCCCTGTGAATTGAGAACAGTTTTCCCCCAGAAGGAACTACCCCACCAGCACAACCAAGGGAAGGGGAATGAACTGCTTAGCTAATTATGAGGTGCAATGGCATCTTAGGGGGCAGGAAATCATTCTGTTCAATGGAGGCCATCCCCAAAAACCCACAACTTCTAAGGTAGGAACATGAAAACCCTCTGCCCAGGGCCCAGGTACGTGCCAGAGGTAATATGCCAAGAGAATAATTATTTGCCTGTGACGAGCTACTATGATTATCTATCCTGTTAGATATCGAGCTCCTGAAAATCCAAAGGTAAGCAGCAGTTAAACAGCTATAAACAGTGGTTAATGAGAATCTGGAGGAAATATGATGAGGTGACAACACTGTGAGACCCACTGCAGAAATGAATCCCTAAGTCTGAAAAAAATGTGGCTCCCTGGACTTGAGACTCTCTGCAAGGTCCCTCCCTTTCTTGTATGATCCTCTCTTTCCTCTTCCTTCTTTCTCCTGTTTCTCCAGTTTATTTGTCTCCATCCCTACTTTCCCTGCTTCTCCCTCTCCCAAATATGCTCTCCCATCTCATCCAACATGGCTCACTACTTTACTCCCCGATGCCTCATCACAATTATGTGTGGGAGTCTACTCTAAGCATTTATGGGTTCCTTCATGTTATTTACTTTGTCAGCATTAACTGTCTCATATCACTCTTTCTACCTCCCAGAGAAGGCCAGGTTAAGATGCTTTTTACATTCATATGATATCCCTGATCATTTGTAAACCATTAACCACTGACAGAGGAGGGAGGAGGAAGAATAAAATTCTTAATCATGACTCCCCCCCCCAAAATCACCAAATCTGTAAGAACCTCTTTAAATTAGCTTCCTTTTTTTTTCACCCACCTTGCTACTCGACATTTCCTTTAAACATTGGTCCATCATAAATGAATTGAGTACTGAATGTTTACGAGGATCTTTAAACATGTAAACAGGAAAGGAGGAAGGCTTACTTTTTCCTCCCAAATTTAATATTTATCTTTTCTTTATGAGAAAACAGGATAGAAACAGACCAAAGAGATATGTCCCTCCCTCCCTCCCTCCCTCCCTCTCTCCCTCCCTCCCTCTCTCTCTCTCTCTCTCTCTCTCTCTCTCTCTCTCTCTCTTGCCATGAATATTTGAACATCCACTTCCTCCCCTCCCTGTTCCCTACCTCTGTGTTGACTTCATGCTGAATCTTGGGCCTCCTTGAACACACATAGAAGGGAGAAATTAGGGGATTCAGAGAGTACTGAGAGGCCAAATTCTTTCCTTTCCAAATCTAAGAACTTTAGACGAAAAGCACAGATGGTGGTGCTCTGATGATATGTGACAACATTCTCTGCAAGGCAGATATTATCCGGCTGGCAGACTGAGCTTCAGAGAGGTGAATTATTGGGCTCAGCAAGTGTACAGCGGATTCTAACCCAGCTACCTTACTGCAGGCCCACACCCTGCCCACTCTACTCCATTGCTCTCTTCCAGGCCTTGACAGACTCCAACTGAGTCCTTAACACTCAGGTTGTTTCCTTCTTACTTAAGAGAGTCTTCACTTTGCCTCTGCCTCTACTTGAACACTTATTACATTCATGGTAATTACTTATTTCTCTGTCACCTTGACAGCTCATATATGAACTGACTGAGGGCAGAGTAACCATCCTGGTCATCATTATAGCCCTCAAGACGCTTCATATAGTACCTCACCCAGAGGGATCAATAAATGTTGCATCCAGTTAAGTCAACCACCAAAATATGGTATGGAATGTGGGGTTTAGAAAAGCTATCTGACTCTAAAAATAATAAATGAAAAAGCAGTTAGATCACAGAAAGAGATACTAAGTCACTCACTGCTTCAAGTTGAGAGAGTGAACAAGGAGAAACAATTCTTTTTGAGAAGAACCTACAGGAGATGCAAAGACAACAGTATCCATGGGTTGACTGGGGGGTTGTAAAGTTGATAAATGAAGCAGAAAATGTGTACTGGCCAAGCCTGACAAGACAACCACTAAATTACTCAGGCAAAGTTGGTGAAGAAATGCTTTCACCTCATGGTCCCAGAGTTACATCTGTCAGTTGTACTTCTAACATCACACCTGATTAACCGGCCTTCTAAAGGGTCCATAATTTCAAATCAGATGCCCCTTACTCAGATTTAGAATGTTTCTGAGCCAGTGTTTTAATTCAGTTTAAGGTGACAGGTGTGGAAAAAGTACCCACCCTTTCACCTCTAACTGAAGTTTGTCCAACTCTTTGAATCAATCTCTCTTTGCATTGAATCAATCCTGGATAACTAATGTAGCTTTTACCATGAAGTGATATCCCTTCTTCTATAGCTTTTGTTTGGGTTCCTATTACTTCCTTTAAACTTTTAAAAATATGTTTTCCACTACATAGTGATAAACTCTTATTTTCTCATTGAAATAATGTAATTCTCCCTGAATTTTTAAATTTTAATTCAGAAGAACAGGTCATTAGTCTAATCTGAGATGTTTTTGTGTATGCTGCTTTTATATTTAGTTTTCTTGCACAACAAATTGAAACTCAGTTTTATAGGTCTATAAATAAGGAAACAGATCTAGTAAGATAGTTGTTTGGAATGTTGAGGAAATGTGGTATTCTGGTGAACTCAACATTGACATTAATTCTGCTCACCAGGAACCAAAGACTGGTTAGCAAAACCTTGATACAATACTCTAACAAGTTTTAATATGAGATTTTTTTATCTGTTTTTATTGCATTGAGTTCTTAGAGAGTCATCAGATTACTAACATTACAAATAATCATCATAAATACTTACTATACAATATTACAAAGGAGAAGTTGTACAATTCTAGCCATTCCTCATGGACAGAAAATGCACAGTTGATTTTAATGGCCCAAGGATCAGAGGTGAAGCAAGAGGGCTCTGTGGGTCCTAGGCCAAGCTGTAAATGAACAGTTCATTTCAGGTACCTCCTTTCCACCTCATCAATATCGCCTCTCTTCTTTCTCCTTCCTACTTCCTGTCCCCAGTCTCTCCCCCAAATTCCTCTCTGCTACTTTAGAGTCCAGCTCATCATTGTTGAAGTAACTGCTCTCCCCATTAGCCAGACTGCAACTTTCTTACCAGTCTTCAAATTTTCAACATCTAGCAAATTGCCTGGTACAGCACAGCTCATTACAGTTGAACAAATGAAAAATTGCAATAAAATAAAGGAGGTTTGGGATTCCACCATTTTAAGATGGAATAAAAATAATACCAGAAATACTGATGTAAACTGTTGTCAGCCCCCACTATAGAATATAGGACTTAATATGCCCAGAGCCTAGAGAAATATAAAGTTTCTTGGTTTTTTTGTTTGTTTGTTTGTTTGTTTCAAAAATTCCTCATACTAGTCTATTAACTTTTCATTTGTTCTTCTCTCACTAAAGCAGAGCACAAAACAATCCCATTATTTAGGCTTCCCAATTGTCTAAGTTCTAGATAAATAGGCTTACTGCGATTGTGTGTGCTTTTATGCACTTTAATCAATATATTTCCCAGTTTGAACAAGACAATAAATTAATTCCTGTCTTTTTAAAGCTAGTTTCCACTTACTCAAAGATGTCACTACACAACTTAGAGACAGCCTTGATAGTGGGTGGGTGGGAGAATTCTTTGGTTTAGAAATTAGCTAACTTGCAAGTTTAAGCCCTACCTCTTCTTCTGGCTGGATCTTCAGCCTTGGGAAAATTACATAACCTTGATAGGGCCTCAGTTTCCTCATTTATAAAACATAGGAGTTGGATCAGGTGATTTTTAAGAGCCCTGTCCGTTTTAAAATTCTATTATTATATAAATCTTTAATTCTAACATAGAGCAGGTGGACTCTGAAAAAGTACTGGAAATAACAATACTGTACTGTCACACAAGGAAGATAATCTCCATCACATGCCATTCAGTTTAAAATTCACAGCAAAGTCAAATTTGCACGCATTATGTCTGAATGACCAGGAGTAATAAAACAAGTATATGGAAGGAGCGGGAATCAGGGAAACGGGACCCATGCACTCTGTGAAACAGTGCACAGCCTGAATGTATTCCTCTCGATGATGTATTTTAAATTTGTGACTATGAATATACCACAGTGAACAGCTTGAAGTTCTTTGGAACAAACATCGTCTCTTCTAAGGTCACTCCTGAAGGAACTGCAATAATAACGCTTGGCATATGTAGATAGAGTGCTTTGTGGACTGGAGCACGAAGAATTATGCTCTGCATGTTCCAGAAAAGATGATCCATGATTCAGGTGTAAAAAAATGTCAGGTACATTTTTGACAGTGGCAGCAAACCCAAACAGTGTAACCAAACAATCAATATGGACGCCCTCATTAAAATCCCCAAGTAGCTGTGAGTTTGATTTTCAGCAGGGTCTGGACAGAAATAATGGATTTGGTGGCCTGAAGGAACATTAGAGGTTTTAATAAAAGGAACTTAAAATTACCAGTATTGGCTCTGGTTCCAAGGAAGCCCTGGCTCTGTGTCCGTGACCACACAGGATGAACCTAATTCCTTCCTTCTCAGATTCTTGCTATTCAGTTCAAAATGCCATTTTACACACAGCCTGATAATTTCTCCTCAAAAATAAACTCATAAAAATCGCTTTAAAATTCCTGATCAATGTTTTCAGTTCACATAGATATTAAACCAAATTTCCTAAAGCCTGAAAAGCTAATTATGCATTCAATTAGAGTTTCTTAATAAAGATTAAAACTCTGAAGTCTATTACAAACCCATATTTAATTCAACTGCCATTTTATCCACACCATGGAAGTGTAAGTGGTAACAATGAATATAAATTATAATACATGCCATAGAAAGAATGCTATTTGTCCAAGTACGTTACTATAAAGAATTAAATTTTGCTATCAGTTCCATGATCTAGTTAAAATTGGTATTCTTTATTTGGTCTCTCAATGTAGTCCAATTTCCTACTTTGAAAAACAAATTCTAGGGAATAAAGAAAAGAGATTAATTTATCATTAAGACTCTGCTTAATTGAAGTCAATTCCGAACAAACTTGAATTCAATTTCTGCTCATTAAATTGAATGTGCTCTGCGTTCCTCTCTGCATTGCTTTGAGCAAGCAGCTGAGAACAAGGGACTAACATCAAAATTATTAAATTGAGGAGATTTTATTTGGTCTTCACATGCCAGAGCCGCTTTGATGAGGAGCTGTTTTGGCACTGAAAGGAAAGAAGAGCAGCTGGAGGAAAAATCAAATGAAACTAAGCCTTGGAAAATTGAAGAAAACGCAAGCTTAATAATATTTAATAATTAAATTTCCACAAACAATAGCGGCAAATGAAGTAATCTGCAAAGTCTGTGAACTCATTTGCATAATTGATGCCGGTCCCCTGTAAATGAATAATGAAGATAATAAAAGATGTTGCTAAAAATGGGCACAATAACAGCAAATTTCATCAAGCCGCGCTCTCTGATTAATCTGCTCTTGCAAATCAGCAGCGAGAGGGGAGCGCGTGATTAACCGCGCCGAGGACGGCAGCAGGCGGCGGCGCTGCCCTTTCTCTGCGTGTCTCTGGGCGCGTCCTGCCCGCTCCCCGCGCCGCCCGCGCTCCTCTCGCCGCAGCTGCCGCTGGGGCTGCCGCGGGCGCCGCTCAGCCGGAGCGCGCCTCCGCCCGGCCCGCCGCGCCCGCAGCCATGTGTTCCTCCTTAACCACTTCGCCGCCACCTCCCGCCGACCCCTAGCGGGGCGGCGGCCTCCCGGTCCCCCGCTGCCCGGGATCCCCGACCCAGGCTTCCCGCCTGCGCCTCCGTGGCGGGAGGCCCGGGATGCGCCACCAGCCCCGGGTCGCTTCCTTGCTGCTGGAAGAACCGGGAGGGTGGTGGGCAATTCAGATGCCAGGCGGCTGCGTGCCCCGGCACTCCGATGGGCAGTTTCGCGATTCCGGGCGGTTGGGAATTTCTTTTTAGGAAGGTGCGAGGAGCCAGGCAGGCCCACAAGGGTAGCCACACTCAGGAGAAAGGGGGAATGGCGCTGTGACAACGCAGGCCCTCCTCCTCCTCCTTTCTCCCTATCACACACAAAAAGAATGGGCCTTGAAAGGGATGAGTTTATTATGCGCTTTTAAATGACTATTCAGGAAAGAACAAGAGGCAAAATAAAAATGCTTCCCACCCCACCAATTCCCTTCCCTTGAAGCAAAGAAAGAAAGGGAAAGCAACCCACAAAGGAAAGGCGGGCATTTCAGATTTTGTGTGTGTGCTTTTTTTTTTTTTTTTTTTTTTAACCAAAATAACATTTTCCAGGTTGTGAGTATTTTTCTCAGGGCTAACCCGAGGGCCTAATAAAATCTGGGAAAGCTGTTATGCCCAAATCCATTTTGTGCAGGAGTTTGTGAAAGCAACTTTGCTGAGTGCAAACCTTAGGTAATGAAACCCCAAATACTTGGAAAAATCACCCAGTCTTCCTCGGAAGGAGCGCTGCACTTTTCCAGTTCTGTAGGATAAAGTTGTCTCAGGAAAATAAAACTGTTGATAAACCATGGTTCCAGACTGTTACTTATTTTACAACCCTCGGTTTGCAATCGATCATAGCCTGGGCCTAACAGGACTGAGTGGGGATTTTCATTTGTTTATAGTGTGTGCAGTGTTTTATGCCTCAAATGCGCCATGTCAGCTATGCAAAGTAATGCGTTACTTTTGTTCACATCGTGCATCCACCTCCACAACAGTTTTTGTTTAAAATAAAGGTCATTATTATTTTACAGTATTGCAAAATGGAAACTTCAATCCTAGACATCTGAGAAACTTCTCTTTAAAAATCCAATTCCGAGCTAGGAAAAGCAGAGAGGAGCTCATGTTTACTTGGTTTGCAAAGTGCAATTGAATCTATTTAACAAGATCAGCTTTAATCCAATCTAATAAACCATCAGCTTGCTCCTGTGTCAAAAAGGCCACTATGCCTGCCTGAGTTCCAAATTCTTTCTCATTGCCATGTCATCAGATATATCTGTCATTCCCTTGTTTTTGCTAAGTGAGTGGCTCATAAGTTCCCGTTAGTTTTCTGAGGTAACAATCACAATGTAAGTTTTCCTGACTCCACTAAGTATAAAGAAATCCTAGAATCAGAATTTTGAGCCAAAGGGAAATTCCTCACTTTACATGGGAATAAACAGCCTGAGAGAAGTTAAGTGACCAGTCTCACATGGGGTTCCCAACACACTCCAGATCTCACTACCCTAATGGACAAATGGTCTCTCCCCACCTCCAGGTGGGGTTCAAAGGGAGGAAACTGGAAAAGGACTCAACAGCAGCATTTTAGGAAAAGTAATAGGATGTGGAAGGTGAGAAATGGTAAATCCAGGTGATTAAACCAATTTCAAAGATTCAGGCACCAGATGGTCCTAGAAAAAACAGGTGAAGACAGAAGCTGTATAGAAAAATAATCTGGCAAAATAAGGACTGTGGAGGGAAAGTAAGTGCTGATTAAGACATCTCAAACATGAGATAAAATCACCATCAAGAGAAGGAAGATTTAGAAGTTTAGGGTTTGGAAAGTTCATGTCCACATTTTGTAGACAGACAAAACTAAAGTAAGTGTACATAAGAACTTGTGAGAGAATGAGTCTCAGGAAGAAAGGGTGATGAACTGCCTCATGAGAATGAGCTAGTGGAGGTACTGAGACCCAAGGAATGGCCTCAGTCAAGGTGAAATATAGGTGGTTGTAGAGTTTCATCCCAGGAGTACTTGATGAGAATGCCGACACCTGACCCACATCACACATCACAGACTTGCTTCGTCTGCTCAGCAGGAGGATCTGGAAACCAGTATCTGGACCTTGAAAAAGCTGCCTGCCCAAGGCCACCCCGCAGCTCAATGCCAGGTGGAGCAAATTCAGGCTTTCTGATCCTAAGTCAATTGTGTGTCCATAGAGCATGTCACTTTCCTGGTTAGGATTTGGAATTGTTAGGAAAGGCTCTAGAGACACACTTTTTTTTGTGGGGTGGGTACCAGGGGTTGAACTCAGGGACACTCAACCACTGAGCTACATTCCCAGCCCTATTTTGCATTTTATTTAGAGACAGGGTCTCACCAAGTTGCTTACCACCTTGCTGTTGCTGAGGCTGGCTTTGAACCTGTGATCCTTCTGCCTCTGCCTCCTGAGCCACTGGGATTACGGGCGTGCGCCACTGTACCTGGCTAAAGAGACACACTTTGAGTTGTTAATTGTTTCCCATTTTCAGTCCCCCTAAATAAAATAAGAATATACTCCACAGTGTTCCTCTACTTATACTTTCCACGTAAGAAATGAATTTACTTCGTTGTTGCTTGAGAACACCCACTTTTCAGGAATGTTTAGGCTCTTGAATAGAATAAATAAATTTTACATCAGTTGTTCAGTCTTGAAAGCCAATAGAACACTCATACTTTATTGTAATTATTCCTGACTACCGCTGAAGTGATGGAAAGGTAGGTAAGGTTTTAAAACCAACTTCTAGGGATTTGTCTCTCCTCCCCATTTTTGTTTTTAAACAAGACTGGTCAGTTTGAGTAAGGGCTTACTCCTCTGAGCAGGTAAATCAGCACCAGTGTTTCTGAATGTTGTCTAGGATGATGTGTGGTTCTTCCTAACCTGCAAGAGCCACTCTTATGCAACCAGGAATTTAGCCAAATTCCAAACATAGAAAATATGATGCTCTGGTTGCCTAGATACTCTGGTTAACTGATAGTGACCACATACATCATAAGCCAGTGTCTGATTCTTAAAAACTTCAAAGGTTGTTAAAGGAGACTTAGATGCCAATCTCCTTACACAAAGCAGCAGGCAGAAATTGTTGATAATCTGGCAAAGGAAAATATTCAGACCCTATGATGTTTACTGTCTGTTTATAGACTGATTTTGCACACAATCGAGAATCATTTCCTCACAAATAATTTCTCTCTAATGAATAATGATGTCTTTGTTGTGAACCCATGGTCCAAATAGCAAGTTTCCCCGAGTCATAATTACCTACAACTATTATATGTTTTCCCATTCAATTAAGCATTTCTTACAGAAACAATTTTTTATTAAAATACTCAAGAAATGATTAAGAAATGATTAAGAAATTAGCATATAAACTAAAGAAGGCAATATTTAAGTAGGATACCCATAAGCCATTTTAAACCATAATTATGGATAGATATATATGTTAAACAATTAGGGATCTTCCCCCACTGGTTGCTAATTCTTTTTCATGATAGTTTTGCTGCCTTACTCCGCCCAAACTAAAGCTCAAATTATTTATCTTTTTTTGGTTTGTTCAGATTTCCTAGGACTTTTTTTTACAACTCCTTAAAAACAAGTGTCAAAACCCCTACATCTTAAAAAAAAAAAAAATCCCTACATCTGCCCTGTTTCTATTTAACTATGGTCCTCTCTAGCTGGAAAGCTATGCGGAAACAGAATTAAAAGAAAAGCCTGAAATTCCAAATTCCTTATTCCCACTCTTTTCCTTTTGCGATATTCAATTTATCCACAAGAACCAAACACCTACCATGTGACAGGCACTAACAAAACAGGTGGATGAATACTGTCCCTGTCCTCCAGAATCTTATAGGTACCTGGAAGCACCTATGCATACACATATGTTTATGTAATATAGCAAATGCTCTAAGCACTTAGCTGAACCTCAAAAATCTGGATGCTTTCATAAAAAGAAAAAAGAGGGGAATGTTTATGGTAGCTTAATTCATGACTTCCCTGTTAACTTCATAATTTTTTTCCACCAGAGAACTCATGCTATAATTCCCCACCTTCAATAGGTATTGGCAGGCTCACTCATTAGTAGTTATTACTGGCAACCACAATTTAAACCTAGATTGTTCCAGAGAGTGTACCTTGTCATAAAGCTTCAGTTTAAAAACCATCTCAGGTATACCTTGGTTAGCATTGATTGACCTTTATGAACTTGATTTATTAGGTTGAGATATATATATATATATATATATATATATTCATATATATATATGAAATATTTTAAATATGTACATATGTCTACCTAAACATATATATGTTTCACTCTGGATATTAAATTACAAGTGTTATGGTGGCCTATGATGCCATTAAGAAAGTAGTAGAAAAAAACAAATGAGCTGGGTGCAGTGTACTCCCAGTGGCTCAGAAGGCTGAGGCAGGAGTGTCACAGGTTTGAAGCCAGCCTCAGCAACTTAGCGAGGCTATAAGCAACATAGAGAGACCCTGTCTCAAAATAAAAAAATAAAAAGGGCTGGGATTGTGGGTCAATGGTTAAGCGCCCCTGGTTCAATTGCTCATGAACTTGGAATTTATGGAAGTGAAGTCCATAGACTTTGTGAATGGTATTATAGACATCACTATTGCCTGAGAGGATTGACCAACAAACATGACTAGGTGCAAGAAGTATGGCTGAAGCACTTCATATCTTCAGAAGTTGACAAGAGAATATAAAAGTTGCTGCTAAAGTACAGTGCCAGGAACCTGTGTCTTCAGAGACAATATCTATAAACCTTACATCAGACTCTGTGGCTTTTACCTGTATGTAACAGAGCCCCTACTAAAATGCCTTAACCAAATAGAGGTTTGCTTTTGTTTTTCTCCTAGGGAGAGGTAAGGCCAGAGCTAGTTCACAGACCCTACAATTTCATCAGAGACTCAAGTTCTCCTTTGTCCTATCATCCTTAACATGTGTTTTTACCGTATGATCACAACATGACTGTTCTGCCTCCATGCATTTTTGTCTATATTCTAAGCAGGAAGAAGAAGGAAACCAAAAGATGTGTATAATTTGCATTTGTCCCTTCTTATAGGAAAATAATAACTATGCTCCTGGCCTTACACAAATCACTGGGTAAAAGCAGGTCACATGGTCTTAACTGTAAAAGAATCTGGGAGATAAGGGATTTTAACTGGGCACATACCTGTCCTGAATAAATCCAGGTTCACTTGGTAAGGAAAAAAGGAGAAATGGGTATTGGTAAAGAACCAGTGATGGTTCAATGAGTGGATCCAATTCTCAAGAGGACCCTAATACACAAGCTAATGCTGACAATCACCTTGTATTTAAATCCAATGAAGCACTGTTGTGACGTGTGCCTCTATATCCCAATACATTTCCTGTGGGAAAAGAGATAACATTCTATTTTTTATTGGTGCAACTAATGATATATAATAGTGGGATTTGTTGTTACATATTTGTACATGCACATAATATAACAATACGATTTGGTCAATTTCATTCCCCAGAAAGATAACATCCTTGGAAATTTATCAAATGGCCTACCATTTTTAAAAGCTTGTCAAGAGAGCCAACAGTTCAATAACTATAACGATAATGATATATATACATACAGATTTTATATATATATATATATATACACACATATATATGCCGATATATATAATATTCACATATATATGTGAATATTTTCCTCTGCCAGATTATCAACAATTTCTGCCTGGTGCTTTGTGTAAGAAGACTAGCATCTAACTCTCCTTTAACAATGTTGGAAATTGGTTTATGATGGACACTGGTTTATGATGTATGTGGACATTATCAGTTAACCAGAATACCAAACACACACACACACACACACACACACACACACACACACACACAGATTTCTTGGTTGATTTAAAAGAAATGAATGAATAGCACTAAATAATACTTTAGTAGCTTGAATACACAAGACAGGTATGAAAGTAGCAAAGCAATCTCGGGATTGTGCTATGACCAGCAAGAATAAAACAAGAGTGAGGTGAACAATATATTTTTATCACCATGTATCTGTCTCATTAAAAAGCATTTATTAAACACCACACACACATATCACAGTTGTCAAAACAAGACGAAAAGATGTTTAACTTCCATCAACTCTTGATTATTGTTAATTCTCTTACCTATGTCTTAAGCCATTTTTCCACTCAGCTGTACCTCAACCAAACGAGGGGAAAAGAAGATAAACTTCAAACCAGTCAACCTAATTATGTTATTAGCTATAGTTAAAGATTTGCTGAGGGAGAAGATTGAAACTATTTATAAAAAGAGGTTTGTGTTTGTGGATTTCAATTATCCATGCTATTTCCAGTCCTTATTTTCATGGATAATCAAAAGTTGGATGAATCTCAAACTATCATTTTGGAGCACGATCAGGTTACTGTCTGTTAGAAATCATAATTAGTGTCAAAAAGCATTTATTCAGTCCTACTTTTGTACTAAGTACCAGACAAGCTGTTAGCAGTAGGGGCATTTGGAAAAAGCAATGTTACAGCAACCTCTTACTAAATGTACATTTTCTTAGAAAAAGCAAGTAATGAGTACTTTAAGTGTATAACCTTCAACATGAGAGGAGGAAAGAGTACAAGTATTTTTTTTCTTCAATAATTATATTCAGATTCTTAGGAGTCTAGCTGAAGGCATCAGCAGACGTGTATCATCTCACCAGTTATCCCAAAAGGGAAGTTTGAATGTTCAATTTACACAAATGTGTTGACTTAGGTTTTGCAAATGAAGGACTTATTTTAAACATCTCCTGCTATGCTCCATATTAAGGCCCTGCTCCCAGACTTCCTTTGATTGTAGTGCAAAGACTCAGCTCTGGCAATTACTATGTGACCTTAGGCAAGTCACTCACTTAACCTTTCCCAGTCTACCTTCCTTCATCTTTAAAATGGGGGTGACAAAAATCTACTCCACTGGGTTGTTATGGGAAAGGAAAAGCATTTGATCTAGAATCACTTTGTAAAATGTAATGTGTTATGCTAAAATAAGGCATTCTTATTCATTAATCCAAAATTAATATTAAGAAATCTTTATCTAATGTGATCATCACTGAGCCTTTGAATGATCTGGAGCTTTGAAGAATTTTGTTGAAGTTCCACACAGTCTCAAAGACTAGTCAATGTTGGTCAGCTAATTAGAAAACCTCTGGTTTGAAATGAAAGCCAAGGTAGTCAATAATACACTTCTACTTCAGAAATCCCGCTTAGGGTAATCCTACTTTGGAAGTGCTCACAAATTATTTTCCAAGGTTGCTGAAATAAATGGTCCTCAGCCTTCAGAAAGAAGAAATAGAAAAAAGACAATCATCATTCCTTCATTTTGTGTAGAGTATTATCAATGTATCAAAGAAGATTTCACTTTTTATGTGCAGTTGCCATCTTAAGGAAGGCACTAAAATTAAGAAGACAAAGCTGAAGTGGATATGTTAATCTCCACAAATTTCCACCACCAGAAATGTTATTGTGTTCTCCCTTACTATCAAATTTCAGCTTTGCCCAATTCAAGAGATCACCAACAGTGAAAAATTCCATGTAATTTTTGCCTAGTATTTTGTATTAAATCATTCATTGCCTTCAACTCTTTAGTTGATTATCACTATAAATCTTCACTCAGATACCCAATTTTATATCAAGTATATATAAATGTCACATAATTTGATGGAAGAGTTTTTTAAACTATTTCTTTGTTCAAGGCTCAATTCTTTGGCTGATTTGTAATGATAGGCTCATGCTAAATAACATCAGCATTGTGCTAAACTATTCTTTTCATGCATGCTTCCAAATATTTGTGGGTAATTTCTAAAATGGATTTTGAGCAGAGGGTCTTAGAGGAAAAAAAGTATCACTAGTATCTCTCCTTGGCTAATTTAGCCAAGTACATTCCACAACTCTCCCAATCAGTATATTAAGCAGATGTGGTCTTTGTCCACCTAGTAAGTTGTGTTAGACCTTTCAACACTCACAGTCTTTTTACCACTCAGCTGCCAAGTTCCCTAGGGTAATCATAGACAGCTTGTCAATTTAATTGCAAAGAAACAGGCTTTCTTGTGACCATTCCAATTTTAGCTGCTACTTTAAATTGTACATGATAGTTCTTCCATGCTGTCTGCCCTTTAAAGAGTGTGGACCTCTGCAAGCCTTTTACTGGTGATGGGAAGAAGAGGCAAGGCTGAAATTTGGCTTGCTGATAGGGCCTATAACATGTCTTTATTAAGTTGCTGCTTTAGGAAACGAAGCTTTTTCTTGAGCCCTGCATGTTGTCATTATACAGCCAGTGCTAAATGATTTTTTTTCTTTTAAATGTTCCACTTTCATGCACATTTTCCTCCTTTCTGGGTGATAGAGGATTCATAGGCCATCTGGATTCTGAAACATCTGGACACCAAATTTCTGCAGAGGAGAATTGGGGGGAAGAGACAATCAGTGGCATGGGGTGTCTCCAGAGAGATTTAAATCAATGGTGATATTTCGGTTGTATCACTTTTGGAAAGTTGACACAAAAAGTGGAAAGAAAAAACAATACATCACACAAACCTAGTGTCCTAGGGATGCTGAGATTATATATAAGAAGGCAGGAGTTTTATATATGAATGTAGGTTAGTAACTAGAATAAATCTCTAGATTATTTATAAGTTCTGGAATCTCCCCCTATTTTCTTGATTGTTAGGACTTTTGAATTTAATATTTACTTAGATATGCTTTTAATAGTGCTAGGCATATATGGTACATCACTTGAACATATTTCACCTTAAATTGTGCATAATTCAATAAACTTTTACACTGATTACATGTAAAGTCTTAAAACTATCAGACTAAAAAAAGTCGATACATTCAGCTTGATGCAAAGACTAGACATGGATACTGCTGAGTAAACCAAGGATTGCTTTTTTAAGTTATAAGAAGAAAATTACTACAAAGAGATAGTGCTTTCCAGGACAATTGGAGTTGTAAGAATCTGAACCCACAATCAAGATCCAAGATGACAACATCAACCAGAGAAGCTTTCACTAGGCTGTTCCACTCCCCTCGAAAAAGCTTGGCTCCCTGTGTGTGTGCTTACCCAAGGAGTTCCACAGAGGCTGCTCTAGACACGTGCGGGGGACCACCTCTTCTAGGCCATCAATCTTCAGGTTGGACCATATATAATATGACTACACTGTTCAGCACAGTCCAGTCAGGCGTGAGCACAGTGCTTATTTATCACCCTCAGGCTTTGCCTACTAATCCATGGTCTTCCCTGAACTCAAAGTTGCAGAACCAGAACAAGGGTCAATTGCCCACACTGCTCAGCAAGCACAGGCCCTTTGACTACTCTTCAAGCTTCTCTTTTAAGTCTAAAAGGCACTGGATTTTGCTGTCAGACAACTGTGAGCTGTTTGAATCCTGTGATTTATTTCTCATTTTATTGTAAAATTTTATTTTTTTCTTTCAAGATATTCTCTGGTAAATATTCAATCTCTTAATTCATATTTATTCTTTCCAGAAAAAATTAAAATTGTTGCAGAATACTCTTTAAGGGATAACGTTTGAAGCAACTAATCTTCTGTAAGGTTTTCCTGAAGTATGTGAGTCTCTCCCACATATATTATAAAAATTTCAAAATAAGTTGATTTCTAGGAAACCAAAATAGTTCAGGAGAAAAAAAAATCCAACAGTAAAATTTTATGTTGCAACTATTTTTTAAATTAAGCATACCTACATTTAAATATAATAACTCTCAAAATAGGGACTATAGACAGCCTGTGGTTTCTGCCAATTCATTGTGCCCTTAATTTCCTCTAACTGCATCTTCAGTGAGCCCACAATGAAGTACAATATTAGATGTTCACTTGTATGATATCAACCTTGTATGAAGAGAATGAATAAAAAATGAAGTTCTTAGCTGTGATCTATTTCAGATTAGCCATTTTCATTTATAAAACTGTTTATTTTACTTTGTCAGCTTGAAGGTCAATCTAACTTTAAATTGCATATTGCAGAATTTCAACAAAGATTTGAGACCCATCTCTGCTTCCTTTAAGACTAAAGGTGATAAGCTGATTCTTAACCGGAATATTAGGCAGACTTTTATGAAATAGACCAGATCGTATTGATATAAGAATTGAAAAGACACTTCACTTGAAGCCAAAACCCCAGGGCCTGAAGAGAGCTGCAGATGGCATTAGGATTAGCAAGCTTTAATTGTGGACATTAATCCAGAGAGAGTTATAAGAGCAAGTTCAAGGGAACACTTGTCATTCGCTAAGAATAAACAATAATCATAACAGCTACCACTTCTTACATACTTACTGTATATCAGGCACCATTCTAAGCATTTTAAAATAGATTACCTCACTGTGTCTCTACAGTAGCTCTTTGAGGTAGGTACTATTGTTATCAGATGAAAAAGCTGAGGGACAGGGAAGTTAAGAATCTTGGCCAAGATCACACAACAAATGCATGATGGAGCAAGCATTCAAACCCAGTCAGAAAGAACCCAAAGTCGATATTCTAAATGACTAATCTCTGTGTATATGCCATATAAAGGACCCTGTGAAGGTCACAACTCAATATGCTGAGGTATTGACACGCATTAAAAAAGGAAACAGCCCCTCCTACATAGTGTTTTTGCATCATCACTCCTGACTAGAGTACATAGTTTCCATCTGCCCCACTTGGTCTTGTACTTAAACTTCACATATGCAGCAACCAGGCCTGTTTTATTCACAACTGTAATATAGATACCTGCCACATTACCTGTCACATTCCATAGTCCTTTGATTCATATTTCTTGATTATTCAATGAGTATATTTATTGAAATGTGATTTTTTTTTTTTGGTGAGACAGTGTTTCTTAGTCATTTTAAATAAAGCCACAGATTCTAGTAAAAAGAAAAAAAGATTTGGACACAAATCATTTAGATTCTAGTCCTAACACTGCAACATCCTAGTTCTGTGGTCTTGGTCACGCCACTAAACCTCAGGAGTCTTTATTTTATCATCTGATCGGTAAAAACAATAAAGATACATTTCCTAAGGAAAATTTGGGTGCACAAAAGTTATTGTTATTATAATATGGGTTCCTCTATTTGGTGATGACATAATTAAAGAGATAAATATAATGAGGAAGTCAAATCTTTTTTGTGGATTCTGGAGATAGGAACACAGTACAAGAAGTCCCAAATGCTAAATGCCCATTTCACTGATCAGCCTTATGCTTTGGGGGTTTGGCCTGAATAGACCTGCTTGCCTTTCTTGTTAAATATCTCTTCTGGGTATTTTACTAAAAGAAATGACAACCTGAATATTCCTGACTCATATCTACTTTCTTGACTGATTCATATCATCAAGCTTTCTGATTCTCAGGATTGTTTTGGACTTACAGCCAAAGGCATCTCATAGCTTAACTGAAGTACACCTTAACATTCCCACCATGCTTCCTGAGGATCTGGCCTCCTCTTATGTTGGCCTGTTTGGAAAGTAGTGTTTTGTCTCCAGCGAGCAAAATAGGATTGCTTTTTGGTTATATGTTTTCCTCTTTTGAAAGATACCAACTCTGAAACTACTGAGAGACAAAAATCATAGATGCACTATTCCATATGGAGTGAGCCCAGATTTATTTTTTCTTGGATGGGAATTTCAGTAATGCCCACAAAATATATAGTCATCCTAAATCAGTCAGTTACCAAAGGAAGTATGTCTGATTTTGGCAGCTGAATTTAAAAATGGATTTTCACGTAGTACTAATCCCTTTATAAGTAGAGGTGCTTGTTAAAATAATTTTACCATTTTAACCCTCCCTGACATCATTCCATAGGTCTATTCCTCTCCAGATGAAACCCACAACTTCAAAAATATTCTTTAAAACCAAATTCCTCTATAACAAAATTAATGAATACTTCTTTGTTATTAAGTACAATAACAGCTGACATATTTTTATGATCATCAGCATTGCTAAATTCTTAAAAACAAATTTTAAAATTAAAAACCCATCTTAAAAAGTGAAATATCAAGGAGTTCTTCACATGGGGTTCATTCACAGAAAGTCATCAAATTTAGATGATAATAACAAAAATCATACTTTTATTTTAATAAACTCTGATTAATATATTGCATTTACTTCAACTATAAATGTCAGAATCTAATCACAGTAAGTACTGACATTACCTATGACTCTGTCACCAACAAAAATAACATAAATTTTCAAATTATAGTTGCCACAGTTATTTCAAAATATCATTTTTATCCATCACTGCATCAAATTCATGGTGGTTATTAGACCCACCACCAAAGCATTTTATATAATGTGTTAATAATGAAAGAACTCTCAAATCTCTACATCACAATGCTTTACTATTTTGCCAACTGCTTTTCCATATAATTGGTTTCCTTTACAATCCTAAATAATGCTTTATGCATTCAAAAGCTTTAAGAGGGAGTCTGTAGTCTTTATCAAATAGCCAGAAGGTTCTTTTTTTTTTTAATGAATGTTTTTTTTTTAAGAGAGAGTGAGAGAGGGGAGAGAGAGAGAGAGAGAGAGAATGAGAATTTTTAATATTTATTTTTTAGTTCTTGGCGGTTCTTTGACACCACAAACATTATGAGCCCTAAGATCTAGACTGTCTCCCTAGTATGTTAGGTAATGCAGCAATGTTCAGAGGTGAAATGATTGGATCATGAGGGCTCTCACCTCATCAGTGGATTAATCCATTTGATGGATTAAAAATTTTAATGAATTTACTGGGAGAGGATGAAAACCATAGGCAGGTGAGACATGGCTGAAGGAAGTAAGTTACAGGAGGTAGGGCCTTGGGGACTCTAACTATCCCTGGGCCTTTAGCTGTTCCCCTCTCCTTCCTAGCTACCATGAGCTGAGCAGTTTTCCTCTGCCACACCTTTCTACCATGGTGTCCCCACCTTGGATCCAACCAACCATAGAGTAAAGTTCTGAAAACTTAAGCCAAAACAAATCCTTCCTTCTCTAAGTTGTTCTTGTCAGGTATTTTGGTCACAGTGATGAAAAAACTAACAACATAAATCTCTATTTAAGAAAAAAATATTGAATAACTTAGCATTTACTGTGGGGACAAGTGCACGGAGTACTGCATACATGGCATATGTTAAGGGCATCTGAATGGCAAACCACTCCCCCATGCTAGGAGTGTGAACGGCAAACCAGCAAACCGCTTACCCTGTAGGCACAGCCCTGGGCGTGAGGCCACGTGTTGCAGTCCCTGTGCTGGCTCCATGGCCCACTCCTCGATTGATTGTTGCAAAGACAGTTGGCCAGAAATTGCATTGGTCGCTGCCTGTTATCTTCTTAACTACTGCCTGAGTCTATATACATGGTAACTGCGCAATAAAATCAGACCTGATTCCTGCTTGGTCTCCCAAGGTCTTGATTAGCAACTCTGCAGCCACATCCTCCTCTACCCTGTTCCATGGAGTCCTGGCTGGACAAGGGAGAGCCCACACAATTTACTATAGACTGAACTGCCTCCTCCATATCGCCCTCCTCAAATTCATACACTGAAGCCCAAATATCAATGTGCTTGTATCTGGAGATAGGGCCTTTAAGGAAGTTATTAGGATAGAGGAAGGGATGAAGTTAGAGCTGATTCAATAGGATTTGGAGACTTGTAAGAAGAGATACAAAAAAAGCTTGTTCCCTCTGTCTGCTAAGTGAGGATACAAGAAGAAAGCAGCCATCCACCAAACAGTAAGAAAGCCCTCACCAGAATCTGACCATACTGACACCCTGATCTCAAACTTTGAGCCTCCAAAACTGTAAGAAAATAAATTTCCTTTGTTTAAACACCCAGTCTGTGGTATTTTGCTATGATAGCCCAAGCCAACTGATAACAGAGCAAGACTAGCTTTTTCTTTATTGAAGACTCTCTTCCTCTTCCCTTTAGTTATAAACCTGAGTGTTTTGGGGAATCCACTGCATTCTTTCTTCAGTACTCAAGACCCAGGGCCATTTTTTAAGCCCCAAATTCTGTGAGTTGTTATTTAAATAAACATTGTAAAAAGAAACTAAACTATTAGACAATAATACAGAACATTAAGATGCTGTCGTCATTTGTCCCAGACATAGGTGGCAATTGCTGTGACTGCTATGGGATTCTACTTCCATCAGCAACATTGTTTTGCTTCACAAGTCCTCTGTAATCTGCTCCTTTCTGAAACCTTCAACAGCTCTTGGTACACACAATGACTTTGCAGGCCCCTGCCCCACAGGGAGTGCCACAATTTACCCAATTAGGCAGCTGGGTGTCCTGACTGCAGGTGGCTAATGGTGAAAGGGATTTTTGTAAGGGGCCCATATTCCTACATCAGCACTTATAACCTACTTCAGGAAATACACCATACCAGTTCTGGTTAACCTTAAAACAATCACATTAAAATAAAGAGGACTGTCAGTAGAGCAATTTTATAAATAGCTAAAATTAAACAGAGCAAGACTGGCAGTGCTAATGCATAAGCAAAGAACTGACTTCCTGCATTTCATCGAGAATTCCTGATAGCAAACTGCAGTATGTTTATTGTACATTAATTCAACACAGCATTCAAAATGAATTTATGCCCTGGCTGAAGGGTACGATATTGAAACTAAATATTATTTATTATCTTAATATTAGTAACCATAGTAAAAAAAATCATGTTAACAATTCACATTGTTTAAAAAGCTAAGGATTCCATAGCTCTACATACCAACCAACTGCTCTTGCCTTAATTTATGCAAGTGTAGCCTATAGCTAAAAGCTTTGTATATTTGTTTCCCCATGGTATTACTGCTCAAAAAATAGGACACTCTTTCAAGGGCACCTTATAAACACAGAACTATAATTTATTTGGCAAATTAAAGCTCATATAAAATGTGCACACTGAGGTACAGATTAACATATTTAATTTCAATATTACCTGCAAACCTATTTTTTCCCATACACTATTCTAATTAGTCATATAAAATCGAGCCTGTGTATTATAAGCAATTATTTTAGAGGAAATAGAAACTGGATCTGAATTAAATATACTGTAAAAAGATAACACTTTTATGGAAATTAATATATCCATTTGTATCTAGAAAAATGCGTTCTAGTTAAATGGCATGAGAATGTTGAACATTCAAAACCTGATTGCAGTAAAAGTTGAGATTTTTTTAATGATTTAATAACACAAAATAATTTGCAATCTTGTTAATATAGCAATATTTTTGTTTTGAAGATATTTCCAAGTTTCCAAATCCCTAGTAACCATTAGGTTCACTTTATGCAGTAAAATTTTTCCTATTATGAATATTCACTCCCCCTACAGTTGAGCATGCAAATTGTTTATGAACATTTTATTTAGCAAATGATTCTTTTTCTATTAAGCCTGTACTAGAAATTATAATGGCATAGATACCAAGCTTACTTTGCATTAAATAGTTGCAAATAGATGTTGACAAAAGATTTTGCCTGTAAGTAAATCGAAATTATATCTTTAGTGGCAGGATTGTTAGGCTTTTTAAAAGTTGTGATAAACTGAGATAACACCTTCACAATTTAAGGATATTTCTGAAAAGGTCAGGATTAAATTGGAGCCACTTGACCTACCACAGGGCACATGGCGAGGGATGATCTAAAACTTTGGACTATAAGATTTTTATTCTAACAGCTCATTGGTACATCCCCCAGAGAAAACTTTCCTGATCCCTAATCTTCTATGGCTCCCCAGCCCTATCTCAATGCATTCCCTCTGTGTGTTAATTTTATAGGGAAAATCAAATTCATTTGTTTCCTCATTAAGTATTTGTTTTCCCCTCTACAGTAAACTCCCCAAGGGCAGGGATCACTCAAGCATTTAGTGTAGCTCTTGGCACAGCCAAGGAGTTCAATTACCATGTTTTTAAAATAAATGCATGAGTGTCTTAGTCTCTGCAAGCTGCTATAACAAAATATCATAAAGTAGGGAGCCTATGAACAACAGAAATTTATTTCTCACAACCTCTAGGAGGCTTAGTCCAAGATCAAGGCACCAGCATTTTAGTGTCTGGAGAGGAGGGCCTACTTCCTGGCTGATGGAGAGTACATTCTCAGCATGTGGGGAAAGCTCAAACAAGAGCCCTTGGGCTGCTTTCTAAAGGGCACAAATCATATTCAAGAAGGCTCTGCCTTCATGACCTAATGACTTTCCGAAACGTTTCATTTCCTAATACCACTACTTTGTGTGTTAGGATATCGACATATGAGTTTGGGGAAAATGCAAATATTCTAACCATACAGGTGTACTAATATGATTTTTCTTCAAAATGTTACTGTAAAATCATTTATTATTTGGTTGTCAAGAAATCTCAGATTTATCATAGGATTTCTAAAATGGCTTTTATGATTCATGATTAGCTATCCATTACATTCACAAGATCATGGGGTCAGAAGAATCATGTCCTTTTCATTCTTGTACCTTCTTAAGAAGATGAGAATATGCCTATAGATTAAATGTGCACTATGTTAGAAGAGCACACAGAATTCCCTGAACAACACGCTGCTACTTTTCTGGCTACCCCTCATAGCCTCTGCAAAGTACTACCAACCTTGAAATATCAACCCTCCTTCCCCTTTCCTATGCTCTCTCCAGGCCTCCTGGAACGATTTCCTGGTTTGGGGCTATTATGGTCTGATGGTCTGAATTGTGCTCCCGTAAAATACACATGTTGAAGTCCTGACCCCCAGTAACCTTAGAATGTGACTATATTTGGAGATAGGGTCTTTTAAAAGGAAATTAATTAAAATGAGGCCATTAGGGCAGACCCAATCCAACATGAGTGGTTATAAGAAGAGACAAAGACACAGCCACACATGGAAGGACCTCATGAAGACACAGGGAGAAGGCAGGCCTTTTTCAAGCCAAAGAGAGAGACCTCAGAGGAAACTAATCCTTCCGATCCTGATCTTAGACTTCAAGTCTTTAGGATTATGAGAAAATAAATTTCTGTTTAAGCCACTCAATCTGTGGTACTTTATTATAGTCATCCTGGCAGACCAACACAGAGTCAATTACAACTAATAAAACCAACCTGCAAAACACACTAAGACTGACCATAGCTGCTTGTTTTAGACATTGTCACCCTTTGCTCTGTCCAGACTCAAATGTCTTTCAGAAACAGCAAACCCACAAAATCCATTGTAACACATTATAACTTCAAAAATTCTTCCTCCTATCTCTCCTAAATCCTTCATGGAAGCCTTTTTCTCTTATTGGACTCACTGTAGACAGAAAACAGCTTGTCACTACTCATTAACTCTGACCTGTTCTAACATTACAACACAGGACAAACAGGACCAGCCACCTGGTCTTTACCATTTCACTCATTATTCTACATGCCTGCTTGTATTCCTTTATCCAATTTAAAAAAGGCTTTCACAACTCTCGATATGAGGGGTACAGCACAGCACCAGGCATGCCGTATCTGCTCTACATTACTGCTTTCCAGCTTTTTGTGATTCTTTTTTTTTAATTTTTAAAAATAAAATGTTTGAAATATTAAATATTATTCCCAATTCTTTCTTATTTTGATTTAAATTGTCATACCCCATCAGCCTATTTTATAACTAAGTCATTCACCCTTATTCCTACAGTGTCTTTAATACATATTTTAAGCAGAAACTTCCACTACATCATCCTCAAAATACTTCATTATTAAGTTATTTCTAGCTAAAGGATTTTAATTTATTGTTTTATAGTCTTTCTTCTTAGCATTTGAATGGCTTAAAAATTAAAATCCTCACAAGGGCCTTGGTTAACCCCAACCCTCACCTTCCTCTCCAAGCTCATTTCAGGTGTCCCTCCACCAGGCACACAAGACTCTTGTAGCACAGATCCACCTGCTCATGAAGAACACTAGGCCCTTCCTGTCCTCAGTCATATCCATACTCCACCTTTCTTCCAAACTCCAGATTGACAGGCTGAACTTCCTGCTCAACCGTTGACCTAAATGAATCTGTACTAAATCAAACATAATACCTCCACCTTGGAAACCCTATCCCACCTCTGTCCCCAGACCTACTCTCCCTGCAGTCTTCACATTTGTTTACGGCAACTCCATTATCCAGGTGCTCAGCAAAAAAAAAAAAAAAAAAAAATCCTCAGAGTCCTTTTACATATATGTTTCTCTTTTATTTAATCCATCTTCTCAGAAAATCCTGTTGGTTCTGCATTCAAAATGTGCTCAATTTTTTTTTTTCCTTTAATTTCTCACTATTTCCCCTGCCCCTTCTTTGGTCTGAGACACCATCACCCCTCTGAGTTCCTGATTGGGCTGCCTGCCCCACCCACCCCTGGCCTTTATAATATATCCAGCACAACAGCTCAGTGATACCTTTAAAACCTAAGTAAGATGTATCATTCTTCTGCTCAAAGTCCTGCAGTGGCCCCCCATTCCCTTTGAGGAGGAGCCAAAGACCTCACCATGGCCTACATTACCTGACTTCACTCTGCTCCAACTCCACTGGCCAAATTGCTTTTCCTGCCAGCCACTTTCTGCTGTGTGATCTTTGCACTGGCTGTTTCCTTGTCTTAGAAGGCTCTCCACCCAGACAGCCTCATGGTTAACCCTTCACCTCTTGCAAAGCTTTGCTCAGAAGTAACCTTTTCAGTGAAGTGACATTGAATATCCTTAGAATTTCAGCCAGCAACCTCCCCGCTGCTTGCTCTATTCTGCTTTACTGTTCCATGTCTTTTTCTACAATAATTAATACTTTCTAACCTCCAATATAATCTACTTCTTTTATACATATTATTTACTGTCTGTATTACAGTGTCAGCTTTATGAGGTCATTGATATATCTGAAGAGGCTGAAATACAGTGGACTCCCAACTACTGGTGGGATGAATGTAGAGGGGCCTCCTGTACAAACCGAAGTCTGCAAGTGTTTACAAGGTTGTTTCAAGGATAAATGAAATAGTGTGTGTGGCAGGGCTTTACAGGAGAGAATCCCCTGTGACAAATACCTACGTCTTCACTCTTTCCATGAAAGTCACCACTGTTGTCAGTAGTGTATTTTTTCTATGTAAATATACTCATAAAAATATAGAATTGGTTTGTGTAAGTATTTTAAAATAGTGAATGGCATAATATTAAAAACAAAAACCCTTTGTGACAAGTAAAGCTCTATATGTGAGTGGGATTATTATAACTTGGGAGTTGTGATTAAGGGACTCTGAAAAGAAATGATAAATGACACATTTTGCAGTGTCTATGCACCTTAACTCCAGAACGACCCTTAGTCTCTCTCTTCTGAGAATGGGGTACCCTATGAAAATACAAATGAATGCAATTTCCTTAAGGTTGAGACGAAGATTGGGAAGATAAATTCACTTTTCTGAGAAATAGTCTATTTGGTTTGCCATTCTCCATGTGTTCTGAGGGATTCTGGTAGGATTTATATTCAATTTCTGAAAAAATGCTGAGTGTACTAAACTTAAAACATCACAAAACAGGATATTTTCTCAATCTTCTAGATGTTTAATTCTTATGTCTATTTCTAATTCCTGACTTCAGAGTTGATGGAAATCACAATTTATGACTACCAATTTCTAAAACATTTGACTATTTTAGACTACCTCACTGAATATTTCATCCTTATTATCTCTATATATATTAACTGAATAGCACTAATTTCAACATTTTCTTGCATGAAAAGCATTAGTTGATTCCATTAAGATGTTTTTTCCTACTGAATGCTGCTTATTTACCTCAAAAGTAGATTATGACATTTTCTTTTTTAAAGACCCTACTTTATTACTTCTTTTTGAATCATTGCCAACTTTTATATAATTTTTGCTGTCTTTATCAATATTCTTAAATTAATTATGATTTTTAACAAGTTAAAATGGGTCTATAATAGGTCCATTGTAGTTTAACCCAATAAATCTAGCAAGTAAAATTGAAGAATTGAGTCAATGAAACCATGTTAGGGTATCATTGCCAATTTAGCTATCAAAAGTAATCCATTATGATGTAGTTTATTATAAAGTACATTTAGTACATTAATTATTAATCCACATTGCAAGCTTTTACCAAAAGCCTGGCCTTGATTGCTTTGTTTTCCTATGTTTAAGCAGTTAGATTCCACAGTTTTGTAATCTAAGATTAGTATTCGGCGCCTTGATCAAATTCCCAAAGTTCTGTAATGTCTCTTTTTATTGCCAGTAAATCCAGATGGAAGTAGCTTTTAGTGTGGTTATTAAGTGTGAGTTTATTAATGTTATCTATTAAGCCCACACTACACATTGCCCATATAAGAACTTTCAGAATCATACTTGATAAATGTACCATGCAAGTCCAAAAGGTTTAAGAACAAAATGAGGACTTTAGTGTATAAATTAAAACACTTTGTTGGCACACAAAAATCACCTTGGACATAGAGTATGACTCATTAATTATACATTAGAGCAGAGTCTCTCATCAATAAAGTTGATTTTAAACAAGAGGCCCTAGTTCCCAAAATGAACTTTTAACTAAAATTCAAGGAGGAGTAAAGAAAGGAAGCCAGTCAGAAAAATATTAGTTCCTTGCATGGGATTGGGAGTGAGAGATGGGTGGGACCCCTGTGCCAGGGGAAAATATACCCAGAGCTACAGGAATCATCTGCCTTTACTACATATTTCTGCATGAGAAGTTTCTCAGTCTGTTTTCCATTGTGACAATAGAAGACCCAACACTGCATAATTTATAAAGCAAAGGGATTTGGGCTCACAGCTCTAGAGGCTGGAAAGTCCAAAGAGAGGCAGCCACATCTGGTGAGGGCCTCATGCTGCCTCTTAATATGGGAGAAATCAGGAGGGAAGAGAGATCACACATGAGAGAAAAGTGAGCCTAACTCCTAAAATAAACCATTCCCAAGAGAAAGGCACGAATTCTCTTTCATGAGGATTCTGCCACCTTGAGCTAAATACCTAAGCTCCACCTCCCAACACTGCTGTATTGAGGAATTAAGGTTCCTACACATGAACTTTTGAGATACAAATTAAAACCATAGCCAGAAGACTAAAATTAATACTGCCAACTCTTTAATAGTTTCCCAGAAAATAAGTTTCCAAAAGGCAGGAATGTACTTTCCAACTATTAATCCTTTTAATAAAACCTGGAAAAAGTCACCCTGTTCACATTTCTAAAACTTAACTCATATGCTAAGAAACAAAATGAAATAATGGATGGAGTGTTTAAATATCTTAGTGTCCCCAAAGTTCTAACATTATTTCATTGAATAATTTTATTTTAAAAATCAAGTTTGAGCCAGGCGTGGTGGCACACACTTATAATTCCAGCAACTTGGTAGACTGAGGCAGGAGGATTAAAAGTTCAAGGCCAGCCTCAGAAACTTATCAAGACTCTGTCTCAAAATTAGAAGATAAAAAAAGAAATGCTAGGGATGTGATTCAGTGGTTAAGCACCCCTGGATTCAATCCCTGCTACCAAAAAATAAAAATCAAGTCTGTTTACAAAATGATAGTGTCTATTATCATTGCAGAAGTCCTAAAATGAAGGCCTAAGATGAGCACCCATTGTGAAAACCTACCTGGACAGTAGCACCCATTGTGAAAACCTACCTGGACAGTAGGACTGTAGAGCAGCCTCACCACCCTCCTCTTCGATGGAGGATAAGGACTTCACATTCTGTAGGCAGTGTGGATGGAGGTCCAGGGGTCAAGCTAAGTTCTACCCTTAGGGAAAGGGGCTGGAGGAGGTTTTACTACAGCATATAGAACACCAAGACTGTTATCTCCTTGCACCTACCTCCTCACGGGGGTCCAGAGCCAATATCATAGATTTAAGATATCATTATACTCAATCAGCAAAGAACAAGCTCTGCAATATTAAAGGCCCTGTAAGAAACAGAACGAGCAAAATAGGCTTTGTGGCCTAGAACCAGGGCTTGATACAGGCAAGCAGAAGTGATGCATCCATTTGGAAAAGGTTGGGGAGCTGCATGCTGCATAGATGAGCAGTTATAGCAACATCTAAAATGATGGCAGTGTCGCAGTCCTGCCTACAAGCATAGGAGGTCTCTTTGGGACAGGAAGAGATAATGTCATCACATTGCAGTAAGGAGAAAGATTTTTTTTTCCATTATCTCTACCTCCACCCAAGGATTTCCTACAATAATATGAAAGAATCTGGGGCAGGAGTGCAGAGATTAAACTGAAATTTGCTCTTTTGACTCTTTGTGGGGTCCTATTACAAACCCTTAAGAGTGTGCCATAGGACACTTATACTGCATCTTCTTTCTGTCCCTCTGGAACATGTAGCATCCTTTAGCTGCCCGTAAAGTAACTGAGAATCCAACTGAAATGTGAAGTCCAAACAAAATTTCCATACCTAAATCAACATGATGCTGCTCCCAAAGATTTCATGTTCAGGGAATTTAAAAAAAAAAAAGTTGATGACCAGAGTAAAGTATTTCCCAAATGGCTCCTGCCCCCCACAGTTGGTTATACCTGATAGGTAAAAGCAAGTCAAATAGATTTACCTTTTGTTGGTGTATTTTACCCATTTGTTTGCACAGGTCCTTTACATCTTGTGTTACAAAATCCAAATGTAGCTTCTTACCTATCTTGGAAGGCTTTGCCAAGTGTGGTGCCACACAAGTCATTTGCTTGTAGTCATAATGAAGTGTAAAGACGACCAGTTTTTAAGTCTATCTTTATCCTTTGCTTCTCAAGTTTCCAGTCTTTGACACTTATTAACCGTTCTTATTGGAAAGAGCAAGAGTTTATTCCTTGCTATGCTTTGGATGAATGCCTCCTGAAGGTGTACGAATTAAAGACTTGGTCCCCAAGTTGACACTATTGGGAGATGATGGAGCTTTCAGGAGGTTGGGTTTTGTGGAAGGCCCTTAGGTCACTTGGGAGAGAATTATGTGACACTGACCACTTTTCTTTCTCTCTTTGTTCCTGGTCAGGAGAGAAGTGGTTTTGCTCCATCATTCATTCCTGCCATGATGGCTATCTTTCCATAGGCCCAAAGCAAGCGCCGGTTGATCATGGACTGGATTCTCCAAAACTGTGAGTCAAAAGAAGCTTTCCTTCTTATAAGTTAATTATCTGAGATACTTTGTTATATGACAGAAAACTGACACACACACTACTCAACTTGCACTTTGTCAGCAAAATTTACCCCAAAGTTTTGATCAAATAGCCCTGGACAGCTTTAGGTGACCTCTCTGGGCATCATGAGAGTAAAATGGGGACTTCTCTTTTTATTTTAAAGGGACTCAAGATGTGACAGTTGAACCCACGCCTCACCATAAAATGCAAGGGAAGTGACAAAAAGAGTGACAGACAAATTAAAGAGTAAGTTCTGTTTAGCAATTTTGGGTGACAGCACTTAAAATTTTTAGCTCTAGGATTGTTTAGGAATGACAGTATGCAGCTGAGAAAGGCAGCTTATCTGTTATAAAAAGAAATTTGTGCGTGAACTTAGAAAAAGCCATCTTCAAAAATGGAAAAAATTCTTTACATATGTTATTTAAATAATAACCCATTAACCTTTTATACAGGTCTTCAAATTGTCTATTGCCACATTTCAACATTAGCCCAACATTTGAATCAAATCTTTCAGACAGATTTTGTTTTACTGCTCCTATAGAAATGTCAGGAGAAATTGGAGTTAGCCTTCATTTGTTGTTGATATTGTTGTCCTTTTTCTAACCAATGAACTTTGTTCTCATGAGCATCAACTTCTGACCATGAAGATTAAGTCTCTTTTTAGTAAAGTGCTCACTGCATGTAATAACAAATAACACTACAACCTGGCTTATCTCATTATTGAAAGCAATCACTTACTGAGCACTTACTATGTACAAGAAACTGTACTAAGTACTTTGTGCTCATTATTTGTTTCTGAAATATACAACGAACACTCAAGAAATGTGTTTTTGGTGGAAGAGAGGAAGGAAGAAGGAAGGGAAGGAGAGAGGGAATAAAGTTTCATCATCACTTACAGCTTTTACCGAGCACTTATTCTGTGTAGTCATTTAAGAACTTGAAAAACAAGTAATTGAGCAGGTAGAAATATTCCTTTTTCATTGGGATTTATTGAAGTAAGTCCCAAACCAGGCTATATACATGCCCAAATTACCTCTTGATTTTTGCACTTACAGTCTTCAATCATGAATAATTCTACTGCCAACAACTTAGACTAATAGCTCAGAAGTAAAGAAGTTTAAAAATCAGAGTTTTTCTCACTTCAGAGAAACTCTAAGGTGAATTCAGTTTACCATAACCTTCTTGCTTTCCCTTTTCTTTTAGCACTCCAAAGATTTGAAGTCAAGAAACAACCCTCAAGGTGTAAACAACAAGTGATTACTCATAGGTGGTATAATCAAAAGATGAGTGCTAAAGTCCAGGCCAGGACTAAGTTGTCATCCAGAGAGAGAGATCAGCCTAAGCCTGTCCAAACATTTATTATAAACATGGTTCAGAATGTTTTCTATGGATTTGGTCCAGATTTTTGCCATATCCATATCTCAAAAAGTTGATCCATTCCAGTGCTATAAACTTTCAAATAATAAAAATGATTTGATCATAAGGAGAAAAGGGGGAAAGAAAACATTCACAGACTCAGAGGAAGGTCTGAGCAAATGAGGACAAGTGGTTCACAGGAGAATTTATACATCACAAACTGAATTTCAACAAGTTATTTAGGATAATTTTTAGTGAATGATGAAGTTGGAATTTTACCATGTATAGGGCCAAAGTGCTGTGGATATTGGTCCCTTCACTATTTCAGTGTTATTGCTGGTCCTTCATTCGAGATCATGAAATGATTACCTTGTAAACTATAAAATGAAATGCATGCCCTCAAATTTCTGTTGTTTTTGAAGTGTTGAGTAGAGGATGTTACTGGTACTGTTAATGTTAGCTATTTTTGATCATATTGTTATTATGCTGATTAACAACTTGCAGCTAGTCCCCCACATCCATGTTTTTCTCACTTGCAAAACAATAAAAGCACACAGCCATTTCAATGCTTTTCTGTGTTTTCTGCTCTGTTCCCAGCCTAATTGGGTTCCCAACTTGTTCCCACTCAGCTCTTGACCCACAGCCTGAACTTCCATTTGCTGCTCCGTTTTTATCTCTTGGGGCTTGATATTGGGGGGAAAAAATATAATTTTCTTCACAGATGCAGAAAAATAATATTCAATATTTAACTATAAAAACTTTTCAAAATTATCTTAAAAATAGTCTTTCTTAACCTGAGAAATACTACCACAGGCCTATAGCAATCATCATATTTAATGACAAAATTATACATTAATTTCAATTTAAGTGAAAATAAAACAATGCATCCCCTATGCTAGTACTACTATTTTAATTCAGTATTATACTGGAAGTCTTAGAATAAAAAGGTAAGAAAAAGAAGTAATATTTATAAAAATTAGAAAATACAAAATTGCATATTTCATCCAATGTGATTATCTACCTAATGTTTTTAAGAGAATCTACAGACAAACAGTTGAAACAAATGAGAAGTTCAGCAAAGTTGCTAGATTAAAATAATTTAACTAGACAGTATATTGAATTCTTACTGTGAGTCAGGCACAGGTCAGGGTATTTTCCATATATTACCTAATAGTTTTCAGTAATCTAATGCAATAGCCCCTTGAGAGTATTACAGTAATCATTCACAAAGAAAACTGATATACAGAAAGTTTAGTTAACTAATCATTATAGATTGAATTTTATTCCTCCCAAAAGATGTGCTGAAACTCTAACCATCAGTACCTGTTGATATGAGCTTATTGAAAACTAGATCTTTGCAGGGTAAGAGCTATTTTTTAATAAAAAATAAGGTGTATAGTCAGGGTTCCTCAGAGAGAGAATCAATAAGAGAGAGAGAGAGAGAGAGAGAGAGAGAGAGAGAGAGAGAGAGAGAAGAAGAAGAAGAAGAAGAAGAAGAAGAAGGAGGAGGAGGAGGAGGAGGAGGAGGGATTTATTAAAGGACTTAGTTCATGCCATTTTGGAGGCTGAGCAGTCCCATGATAGGCCAACTTCAAGTTGGAGACCCTGGGATACTGGTAGAGGGCTCCATCCCAGTTTAAAACCTCACAATGAGGAGAGCCTAAGGTCCAAGCTGTGAGAACCTGGAGGGCTGTTGGTACAAGTCTCAGAAGCTAAAAGCCAGAGAACCTGGAGTTCTAATGTCCAAGGGCAAGAGAAGATGGATATTCCAGCTCCAGGAGAGAGAGAGAGAGAAGAGAGAGAGAGAGAGAGAGAGAGAGAGAGAGAGAGAGAGAGAGAGAGAGAGAGAGAAGAATTTGACTTTTCTTTGCCATTTTGTTCTATCCAAGCTCCCAGCCAAATGGATGGTACTTTACACACTGAGGGCAGGTCTAGGTCTAGGTCTCAGTCCACCAACTCACATGCCAGTATGCTATGGAAAAACCCTCACAGATACAGCTACAGTGCTTTACCAGTTCTCTAGGTATTACTTAATCCCAATAATTTGACACCTAAAATTAACTATCGTAGGGGCATTTTAGGGTATTCCCACACATGATATGACTGTGCCCTTATAAGAAGAGAGAAATCTGAACACAGACATACACAAAGAGTGTACCATGTGACAAGGCAAGCCAAAGAGTTCCAAATTGCTATCATCACCAGAAGCAAGAAAGAGGAAAAGAAAGATCCCCTTCAGTTTCAGAAGGAGTAGGGCCCTACATGCACACCAGTAAAAACAAGTTGGAAAATACAGTATAAAAACAGATACTATTCACAATTATATAACTACAGTCACCTTGAAATAAGTCTAATAATGAATATTCAGGATTCAGTCAATTCTCATTTGTGGCAATTATGTTCAGTGAAGTTGCCACAAACACCAAAACAGCAAATACTGAAACTATTGCTCTTAGCGGAAACACATTGTTAGGTTCCTGTGAGCTTCTCACTACAATATTTTCATCAATCAATCAACACATAATCTCATCTTATGTGTGTTACTGTTTAAAGACCAACTTACTTCATATACATTGTTAACTCCTTACCACTGAACTCACAGCCGTTAGTACTGTAATTCATGCCTAAAGAAGTTTTATCTAACACATGTAATTTTTCCATAAGGCACATCACAGCTTTCTTGTACTTAGGAAACTTAGGCATGACCTCAACACTTTCTTCAGGAGCCATTTTAAAAAAGAAAAATCACTAAAAAAAGGCATAAAAATATTTTTTAAATGACACTAAATGAACCACAAAAAGAACATTTATGTTTGCAGTGTGAGAGCTAAAATGAGAAAGCAGAGCACCACTTTATTCCAACTCAGCTGAGAATGCTCACGCCTATTGGACACTCAAATTTTCCTCACTGTGTTCATGTCCAAGCTCAGTGAGTATTGACAGGCAAGTTGCAAATAAATTTTAGGAAGTAGGCAAATTCACAATACAGTAGCTCTGAATAATGAGGACCAACTGTATTTATGGAGAAAAGCACACAATCTTATAAAAGGACAAAAAAAACTCGACCCTAATAAATGGAGATTCATATGGCTATGACTAGAAGGATCCAATTATAAAGTCACCAGTGAAGTTGGAAAAAGTAAAAGAGTTATAACTCTGGTCTGGGATTTGGGTTTGGGTGTGTAAAGTACTAGCTTGTCACAGAAAAGGAATTTTGGATGGGGGGGGCAGTCCACACAGGTGAAGAGGTTATCATTAAAATGATGGCTTTCAAACAAACAAAAGACTCTACTTCTACCATGAATTAACTCCATCAAAACCCCAAAGAGTGCTTTTGTGGAATTTGACAAGTTGATCCTAAAATTCACAGGAAAAAGTAAAGAACCAAGAACCTGTAAAACAATTTTGAAAAATTTGGTATTGAGACTTATTCTGACAGAAATTAAAACTGAGAGTAAAGCTAATCAAATTAATCAAGACAAGCATGATTTGAACATAAGGCTACACAAATAGAATGGGGAGACAGAAGATAAAGACTAGAAATCAGAATACACATGTATAGAAATTTTACATGTGTATGAGGGGGTTTTACAAGTCAGAGGAAAAGGATTAATCATTCAGAAAGCATGATCAAGGTCAGTAAGTTATTCATGTAGAAAAAGATAGATTCCCATCTCACACCATATCAAAAATAAATTGGGGAAGTAATGAAAGACCCAAATGTAAAAAGTAAATGTTTAACATTTAGAAAAAAATAGAGAAGATGTGGACTCTATGTAAGATCTACTTGGAAGAAGAGAAAAACCTACAAACCATAATGGAAATGTTAATAAATTTGATATTAAATGTTTAAAACTTCTGTTCAGTAAAAGACATCATACAGAGTTAAAATGCAAGATGCACAGGCTAGGAAAAACATTAACAAAAAGTTAACAGGCAAAATGTATATAAATCCTACAAAGGAATAAGAAAAAGATAAAAAAATGATAATAGAAAGAGAATAAAAAAATGCCAACAATACAATATTAAAGATCAGTAATCAGAAGAATGCAAAAACATTAAATCTCACTTAACACCCATTCAATTGGCAAAAGTTAGAAAGTCTGATAACCTCATATTTGGGTCAGGGTTTGAAAAAAAATAAGAACTTTGAATACTGATGATGTAAACCAAATTGACAAAACTATATTGATGAGCAATTTGGTAATGTCTATTCAAGTCAAAGCAGTGTCTATCCTTAACTCCAGAATTCATCTTCTAGGTACAGGCCTGGGGGAAACTTCTTCACATGTGCACAAAAAGAAGTGTAAGAAGACATGCACTGCAGGATGATTTGTAACAGCAAAAATCCGGGAAATCCCTAAGTACCTATGAATAGTAGATTTGATTGACTATGGTTTTAGTCATATAACAAAACACCCTATGAGGGCCAAAATAGGTAAATTCAAGTAACAATAAGGTACAGAAAGATACATAAGAATTCCACTTATACAAAGTTTAAAACAAAGCCAATTATTGATCATTTATTGATATTTACATGTTCCCTAGTTAAAAAAAATGTATGGCAATGATGAGCAACAAATTTAAGATGGTAGCTTTCCTAGAGCAGGGGATGGTATTGAAGACAGCCAGTCAATTGTGTATACAAGTTATTATATTTTTAATTCATAACAAATATGTTAAAGGTTAAGAGTTGAAATAAGAGAGACTGGTTTGTTGTAACTCTGTCTGAATAATTACAAAGTCTATCTAAAGAAAAAAGTGTGTTAAAGTGTGTTGAAGTCAGAAGGAATGTCAGTTTAAGTCCTAAATTCAGCACTTGCTGTTAAAATTTAGAGCGTGCCATCAAGTTCTATAAATAAGATAATAGAATGTAGGAATTATACTTAATCCTCTAATTACTCTCAGCTTTAATCAAGCCTTTATTAACATAATGTGTCTAGCTTGGGGGTCTTAAAACCTGAGAGGGGATTTAGGGAAGAGTAATCAAAACAATGAAAAATAAGTAGATGATATAAGAAAAGGCAATGGGAATTGAGATGACTTAGATTAGTAAAGAAAGTGACAAATAAAATATATTGAGAAGGACACCAAGTTGGCTCTTTTTATACTGATGTCTATGACTCAGTTAAGACCTTACTAAAACTACCTGTTTAGATTGTCTATTGATGAGCAACAAATCACTCCAAAATACAACAGACTAAAGCAATGATAAGCACGCATTTTGCTGAAAAATCTGTAATTTGGTCAGGACTTCCAGAGGGACAGCTCTTTGCTGCTCCTCGTGGCAGCAGCTGCAGCAGCTCACCTGAGATGAGAAGGTCCGCTAGCACAGTGGTTCATTCACATACCAGCACGCTGATGCTGATTAATGGCTAGAGCTATGCCAGGACTGTGGCCCATGATCCTCTCCTTGTGAGTGTCTCCATGGGCTTCTTGAATTTCTTCACTACATGATGCCTGGATTCCAAGAGTGGGCATCCCATAAAGAAAGTGCATGACATTTTTAATACCCCATCCTTAGAAGACACAGTCTCACATTCACCTATTGGCTCTATGCTTTTGATTGAGGCCATCATAAAGACCTATCCAGTTTCAGCAGAGAAGTGTCATACATGCAACCTCTTGATAGTGGAGTGGTACAGTTGTAGAAGAACCTTGGGTGAGAAGATATTATTGCATTCATCTTTCAAAAAAACAATTTGCCATATTAACAGCCTTGCTAAAATCTCTTTCCAGGTGAATCTGCTCTTTTCACTGTTCCCAGAACTGAGACCATAAAACCAGGCTCTTTTCAACATTAAGGAAGACTATCCTTTCACCCCACAAAACCAGACATGTTGTGGGGCTGGAAGTTTTCGTAGAGTCAAAAAGTTATATAGTAATTCATTGAAGGATCATGAAACATTTGCTTCTGTGACCAAAATTAAGAAAAGCTCACCAAAATGTTGATGTTTTGAGATGCTCTTCTGCTTGAGTTGATCCAAAATAACATGACAGCCCATTCATATTTTGTGGAACCCAGTATCAAGACCATGTGCAGAAACATCAGCACTTCGGGTACATTGGGAGGAATTCACACAGCACTTTTTCTTCCACCTGTTAGAAATTAACAGAATGTAACCCATCTATCAAAATCAGATTTTAAAATACTTATGCCCAAAGAAAGACAAGATAGGACTTGGAAAGTTTTTCTTTGAGTTTCTGTCTTAAGTTATTTGACTTGAGATATTTCAACACAATTGTCAAGAGACAGTGTTTATCAATTCAAGATCTTTTAGTTAGCTTCATTATTTCCATTTTCATCCTATCTACCAATTGAAAACATTGCTTTCCTCATATTTTACTAAACCTGGAAAATCAACTAACATTTTATACCATAACATGTCCAATCTATCTTTTCTTTCTTGCTGAAATTGTAATACATGCTACCTGAAGGGATACCAGCTAAGAGCTGACAAGTGAGACAAGTTTGCCCTAGGGACCCATTTGACTATGACGGTTCTTAGATTCTACCTCTGTTAGGTTGAAGCATATTAAATTGCTGATAGTGGGCCAGTTTTGACCAACAAAAAAAAATGGGGATTTGAAATGATTCAATATACATACATTGATTAACCAGGCAAGATGGTTCACACTATAGCGTGAGTATACCTGTAGTCCTGGCTGCTTGAGAGGTTGAGACAGGAAATACAAGTTCAGGGCCAGCCTAATTAACACAGCATGACCCTGTCTCTTTAAAAAAAAAAAAAAAGAAGAAGAAGAAGAAGAAGTGTGTGTGTGTGTGTGTGTGTGTGTGTGTGTGTGTGTCTATTTGTCAGATGGAGAAATTTTCTTGAAAAACTGAAGAAGTCAGGGATTTGATTCAAGGTCAATCTAAGATGAACTATAACTGAAGAACAAAACTGTTTTTCCTTGTACATAAGGTTTTGATGTTACAGCCTAAAAATTCACCAGTAAATTCTATGTGTGTGGAGTCACCCACAAGAAAAACGTAAACAAGAAACCCTTGCTATCTGGACTATGCTTAGCTGCTGTGTAAATTAGCTAATAAAACCTAAATATGACAGCCTTGAAGAACAGGTTTGATGTTATTGGTTAAAGTCCTTTTGGTGTTTTTTTTTTAATAAGCCAAATTTAACTGGAATCATTAGAGATTTTTATTTCCTAAACTGTCAAATAGAGAAACAAATCCTGATTTTCCAAAAGTAACAAAAAGAATCCTTAAGCAATACTTAATAAGTATTTAATACTATAATTATGATCCATAAAATAGGTATCCATGAAATGTAGTACCACAATGATTGCAATTATGATTAGTATAATATAATAAGGCTGTGGCAGGGTTTAGAAGGTAATTGCCAATTTCAATTTCTACAAAAAAATACCATATGCTAAGAAAATTAAGATGAAAGAGATGTATAATTTTAAAACACATTCACTTTCTTGATAATCTTTGGGAATAAACATAGGATTAGGATAAAGATTTTGAGAGTGTTAGGGGGAAGTACAAAGTTTACCAGAATGGTTAAATGTTTCCAATTAAGTTTTAGAATTTCTCATGTTTTAAAAAGACATGAAAAGCCTCAATTCTACTTGAAGTGCTCCAACTTGAGTGAATTAGCAGTGAAAGGATAAAAGTTACATTTAGTTTAATACATACAATATACTATTCTGAACTTCTCTTTCAAGTGTAGTCAGTAGCTACAGCATAGCCCTCTGGATATGGGAGGGAGACAAATCGTTTTGTACACACAGCTCTCCAATTCCAGCCTGACATTCTTTTCTTCAATCACAAAAACGTGTGGCCAGAGAGAGAAATAGGAGGGCAAATTCATACCTCTTACTTTTTCACATGTGCAGATAAAAAAAAAAAAAACATGATCAGTGTCTCATTACATTTGAATCTGTACCATTCATACCTCTTTGAATTCCTCAAAACCTGTATATAGTTTGGCATATATTATCTTTAAGTAACACATTGAGTAGCATTTCTGAAAGTATTCTCCATGCATTATTATGACATGAAATAATTTCATGTCCATGCTGGGTGTAACAAGGTTACTTGTTTATTTAAGTTCTCATCAGAACTTTTTACATACAAATATTTTATGCAGCCCTTATGTTATATGTAGTGTGGATCATTTCCCAAAAGTTATTTCAGTGATGGAAAACATTTTGTAAAAAATACCTCAATAAACCTTGTGAAACCTGTCATCTCTCATTGATACCAATGTGAACTATGAGTTTTTTAATGACTGATTTCCTGTCATCGAGTTCTTATTTACCTCTCTCAGATTCTAATAATTTCTACATATTTATTTGGTAGTTTATTCAATAAATACTTATCAAATATCTGCTATGCTCTGAGCACTGTTATGGGTCTTAGAGACACAGGAGTGAACAATTTTTAAAATGTGCTTTTCCTTATGGAACTTACATTCTAGTTAGGAGAGATGGCAATTAACACATAAAGGAAGCATCCAATGATCCAAATCAAATATTGAAGAAAATAAAATTTTTTAAAACGAACAAAATATTCTCAGAAATAATGGTTGCAGCATTTTACTGGGATTGTCAACATGATTTCTCTGAGAAGGGAAACTTCAGACTGAAGAAATATGTAATCATTATTACCCTTTATTATTTCTCTTGTCCTTTGTGCTACTTTTAATCAAAAGAATAAAGGTATCTAGTAAAAAATGAAAATACACTAAGAATTTTACATTAAAAAACAATCATTGCTGCTCTAATTCTCTAAACCTACCTCCAAATTCAGAAACAGCCTCTTTTTGTTTTTCTGACAATTACCATTATATGAAAGCCACAGATGAAGGCTGGTAGAGTAGCAAGAGTCAAAATCCAGGGTTCCTCAGCAATTTCAAAGCCACCATATCAACCTTGAAGTTCCTTTTTTAATCTGAGAAAATCTATTGTCTTCCTTAAGCCCCCGTTATTTGGAGCTATTCCTTGCTGCCAACCCCTAACTGATACAGGATCCACTATCATAACCTCAGTTGACTCACAGAAAAGATTCCAACCATCCAAATAAAATGCATTTTTAATTTTTTTGAAATTTTATTTTAACTAATAAATAAAAACATAAAATTGTGCATATTTATGGGGCTCCATAAATGTGTGTATTCATTGTATAATATTTAAATCAGGTTAAAATATTTATCTTCCAGAAAAGTTCTCACTTCTATATGGTGAAAACTTTCAAAAATCCTTTCTTCTCACTTTTCAAAACGTACAGTACATTATTGTTATCTATGATCACCCGACTGTGTAATGTAACACACCAGAACTTCTTGTTCCCATCTATTCAGTTCCTATTGATCAATATTTCCCCCATTTCTCTCCTATTCTACTCTCCCAAACCTCTGGTAACTACCATTCCACTTTCAACCTCTATGAGAGCCACTGTTTTAGATTTCACATGAGTGAGATCATTCAGAACTTGTCTTTCTAAGCCTGGATTACTTCATTTAACATAATGATCTCCAGTACATCCATGTTGCCACAAATGACAGGATTGCATTCTTTTTATGGCTGAATAGTATTCCATTGTATGTATGTACCACATTTTCCTTATCATTCATCAGTTGGTGGAAATTTAAGTTGATTCCATATCTTGGTCAGTATGAACAGTGCTGCAATAAACATGATAATAGTACAGATGTCTCTTTGACACACTGATTTCATTTTCTTTGGAAATATACCCACAAGTGAGATTCTTGTTTCATGCAGTAGTTCTATTTTTAATCCCTTCCAGAACCTCCATACCATTTTGCATGATGACTATACTACATTCCCACCATCAGTGTACAAAGGTACTTTTTTTCTCTACCACCTCACCAGAAATTCTTAGCTTTCATCTTTTTGATAATAGTCACTCTTAATAGGGTAAGGTGATAGATATTGTGGTTTTGATTTGCATTTCCCTGATTATTAATGATGTTGAGCATTTTTTCATGTACCTTTTAGCTATTTTATGTCTTCTTTTGAGAAATATCTATTTTGTTCTATTGCCCATTTAAAAAATTGGGTTATTTGTTTTTGTTATTGCTTGCTGTCTTGCTGTTGAGTTTTTGGTGTTCTTTATATATTCTGGATATAAATTCCTGGTCAAATGTGTAGTTTGCAAATATTTTCTCCCATCTGTAAGTTGTCTCCTTACTCTGATGATTGTTTCCTCTGCTGTGCAGGAACTTTTTAACTTGATATAACCCCATTTTTATACTTTTGCTTTTGATTCCTTGTCTTTGGGACCTTTACCAGAAACTCATTACCCATTCTAAACTCCTGAAGCATTTACCCTACGTCTTCTTCCAGTATTTTCATAGGTTACATTTAAATTTTTAATTTACTTTAATTGTTTTTTTTGTAACTGGTGAGAGATGGAGTCTGAGTTCATTCTTCCACATATGAATATCAAATTTTCCTTGCCATTTATTGAAAAGAGTATCTTTTCTTCAATGTGTATTCTTAAACACCTTTATTGAAAATCAGTGGGCTGTAGATGATGGGTCATAGCCTACTTCTAGGCTCCCTGTTCTATTCTCTTGGTCTACACATCTATTTTTATTCCAATACCATGCTATTTTGGTTGCTACAGCTTTGTATTATGCTTGGAAAATAGATAGTGTGATGCCTTCTACTTTGCTCTTTGGGTTTGTTTTGGGGGAATGGAGTGTTTCCATACAAATTTTACAAATGGCTTTTTTTACTTCTGTAAAAATGACATTGGTATTTTGATAGGGACTGCATTGATTCCTAGTGATTAGATTGTTAAGAGTTGGCCTTAAGGGAATATTAGGACTCTGGAATCTTGTGTCTCTCTCTCTCTCTCTCTCTCTCTCTCTCTCTCTCTCTCTCTCTCTCTCTCCCTCTTTCCCCCAGGAGGTGAGTAACTGCTCTACTATGTGCTCCAGGACCAGATGGCTCCACTGTTGAATTCTACTAGACATTTAAATAATTGATACCAATTTTCATTAAGTTATTAAAAAAATACAAGAAGAAGGATTCTTCTAAATGCATTTCACAAGGCTGTCATTACTCTGATAGCAAAACCAGATAAGGATTCAAGAAAAGAAGAAAACTATAGGCCAGTATACATTACATGCAAAAATCCTCAAAAAAAAATACTAGCATTCTGAATCCAAAACTACATTTGGATTATTCACTATGACCAACTGGGATTCATACCAGGGATGAAAGACTGTTTCAACAAATGTAAATCAATCAACATGACACACCACACCAATGGAATGAAGGACAAAAACCATATGGTAATCTCAGTAGATGAAGAAAAGGCATATGACTAAATATCTTCATGATAAAAATGCAGCACAACTTAGGAATAGACAGAATGCTCCTCAACATAATGAAGGTCATTTATAATAAGCCAACTGCTAACATTATACTGAATGGTGAAAACTTGAAAGTTTCTCTATGAGATCTAAATCAAGACAAAGATACCTGCTTTCATCACTTTTATTCAACAGTTCTATAAGTCCTAGCCAGAGGAATAAGACAAGAGAGAGAAACAGTCATCCAATTTTGGAATAAAGAAGTCAAATTTCCACTCTTTGCAGATGACATGGTCTTATTTATTTATAGAGAAACCCCCCAAATCTGCCATAAAACGATTAGAACCATATTGGTCAGCTGTCCTTCACTGTGACACAGTGCCAGAGGAAATCAATTTGAAGTGAGCAGAGCTTTATTTTGGTTCATGGTTTCAGAGGTTTCTGTCCATGGTCACTTGACCTTATCTCTTTGGGCCTGTTGAAAGGGAGACCATCATGGCAGGGAGCACATAATAGAGCAGTTACTCACCTCCTGGTTATCAGGAGAGAGAGAGAGAGAGAGAGAGAGAGAGAGAGAGAGAGAGAGAGAGAACACAAACACAAGATTCCAGAGTCCTAATATTCCCTTAAGGCCAACTCTAACAATCTAATCACTAGGCTCCACCTCCCAGCACCATCCAATAGCACCAAGCCTTTAACACACAGCTGTTGTGTGATGTTTAAGATCCAAACCATAGCAAGAATTAATAAATTAATTCACTCAACTGAATTTTCTTTGATGGGGGTTCTTTTTGATGGGAGACATGTTGTTATAGATATAATTTCATTTCTTGTTATTGTTCTGTTCAGCTTTTTAATTCTTCGTGATTCAATCTTGGTAAGGTGTTTTTGTGTTTAGGAATTTCTCCCGTTTCTTGTTTATTATCAAGCCCACTAGAATATAGCTGTTCATAATAATCTGTAAAGATTTTTTTTGTATTTTTGTTTTGTCAGTTGTAATATTTCCCTTTTTGTCTCTTATTTTATTTAATAGAATATTTTCTCTTTTATTATGGGGTGGTCAGTATCTTGCCAGGGAACTCTTATCTGCTCAGAGAGATAAGCCTCATAAGAATTTGTTGTTGTTGTTGTTGGATACATTTTATTGATTTATATGTGGTACTAAGGATCAAACCCAGGGCCTCACATGTGCTAGGAGAGTGCTCTATTGCCTTTTAAAGTCAAAAATAACTAGTGAAGAACAAAAGACAGAATCAGAATTAATTTGAAAGGATGGAGCACCTGATAGATTTAGCTCACACAGGAGCTGGAGCTGAACAATTAGAAAATGGCTCCTGTGGTTTACTTAAGGGGGTACATCAAAGGAAGGGATAAAGTTTCAGGGGTGGAGTCTTGCTTTATGGTATCTTGCAGTTAGCAGGTTGATTGACATCTTGGCAGGTCACACCCATCTCTGAGAGGCTGTGTGGCTGGGTGGTGGTAGCAGGTCATCCCATCTCCAGTGCCATGTGGGACCAGGCAGAGTGGAATAGAAATTCACATGTATTTGGGTCATCTCACCCCGTGGGACTGCCACAGGAAGTTCCCAAACACCAGATGTTTGTATTCACTAGGCTTTGATGCCAATTTAGTCCACACACAGCCCATGGATGCTCTTGACACTCTTTATCTTAGTCTAGCCAAGGGTATGTCTGAAGAACCAGATCTTTTTTCTTTTGTATTGTTTTTCAGTCTCCATTTCATTTCTTCCTGCCCTGATCTTGATTACTTCTCCTCTTCTACTAACTTTGGGTTTAGTTTGTCTTGTTCTTGTTTTTCTAATTCCTTTAGATGCAGCAATTGGTTACTTAAAATATTTCTACCTTTCTGATGTGCTATAAATTCTCCTCAGTACTGCTTTCTTCTATATCCTCTAGGTTATAGTATGTTGTATTTCCATTTTCATTTGTTTCAAGAAATTTTTAACATTTTATCCTTGATTTCTTCCTTGATCCATTAGTTGTTCAAAAGTTGTTTGATTTCCATGTATGTGTAATGTTTCCAACATTTTTCTTATTATTGCTTTCTAGCTTTATTACATTATGGTCAGAAAAGATACTCAGTGTACTTTTAATTTTTTAAAATTTGTTGAGACTATTTTGTGGTCTATCATATAATCTATCCCAGAGAATTGTTCATGTGCTGATGATTAAAAAAAATAAAGTATATTTAGCAGCTGTTATATAGAATGTTTTGTAGAAGTCTGTTAGGTCCATTTAACCTAAGATGCAATATAAATCTGATTTTGTTTTTGTTGATTTTCTGTCTGGGTGATATGTCCATTGATGGAAGTGGGGTGTATTATAGTTTAGATAGGCGGTGTCCTCCCTTGTGTGAGAATACAAGAAAATTTAGAGGTCAGTGTTTGTGATGTAAGAGTCTTGACCTGAGCTAGGGATGTGCCTCAGTGGTAGAGTGCTTGCCTAGAAAGCATGAGGTCTTGGGTTCAATCCCCAGCACCAATAAATAAATAAGAGTCTTGGCCTAGTCAGTGCGTTAATCCACTCAAGTGGCTGATAACCGTATGCAGGTATGTTATGGCTGGAGGACGTCGTTCACTGAGCAAGTCCCATTGGGGTATATACTTTGTCCCTACTGAGCCAAGCTTAGTCTCTCTCTGCTTCTTAGTTATGTTCTGAGCTGCTTTTCTTCTCTAACCTCTTCCACCACGATGTTCTGCCTCGCCTCAGGCCTGGAGCAATAGAATTGGACATCTATAGACTTAGGCCTCTAAAACCATGCGCACCAAATAAAACTTTTCCTCCTCTATATTGCTCTTGTCGGGTCTTTTGGCCACAGCAACCAAAAAGCAGAGTGAAACAAAGTGTTAAAGACCCAAAATATTAGTGTAGTGAAGTCTATTTCTCCCTTTAGATCTATAATATTTGCTGTGTGAATTTGTGTGCTCAGATTGAAAATTTTCCCTTATAGATTTGATCCCTCTATCATTACATAAGGTATTAGTCAGTTTTTTTGTCATTGTGACAAATCCCTGAGGAAAAACAACTCAGAGAAGGAAAGATTTATTTTGGCCCAAGTTTCAAATGTTTCAATCCTGGAGATTAGTGCTCTAAGTGACATGTGTGTGTGGCAAAAATTTGATCCCAAAATCTTCACCTCATTGATTGTTTATTTGCGGAGAAGAAGCTTTTTAGTTTGAGTCCATCCCATTTATTAATTCTTGATTTTATTTTTTGCACTTGAGGAGTCTTGTCAAGGAACTTGGGGCCTAATCCGACAAGATTTGGGTGTACTTTTTCCTCCTTTAGGCACAGGATCTCTGGTCTAATTCCTAGGTCCTTGATCCACTCTGAGTTGAGTTATATGCATGGTGAGAGATAGGGGTTTAGTTTCATCTTGCTGCATATGGATTTCCAGCTGGCTCCATTACAGAAACATCATGGCAGAGAAACATGGAAGAGGAATACTGCTCAGTTCCTGGCAGCTAGGGAATAGAGAGGAAAAGAAAGGGGCCAGAATGAGAAATACCCTTCCAGGACATACCCCCAGTGGTCTACTTTCTCCAACTATGCCTCCCACTACTTCCCAATAGTTCATTCAGTTGTCAATATATTCGTCCACAGATGAGATCAGAGCCCTCCTATTCAAACATTTCCAAAATGTCCCATCTCTGAACATTGCTGCACTCAGGACCAATTCTTCAAACATGTGAGCTTTTGGGGGACATTCCATATACAAACTATAACTCATAATGACCTTCCTTGTCTTTTTTATTGCTTTTGATTTAAAGTCTATTTTATGTGATATAAGTATGGCTAATCCTTCTTTCTTTTGGATTCCATTTGCATGGAATACTTCATTTCATCCCTTCACTTCTATTCTACATGTGTCCTTAGAGATGAAGTGAGTTTCTTGTAAGCAACATATAGTTGGGTCTAGTTTTTTAAAAACATTCAGTCATTCTAGATCTTTTAACTGGAGAATTTAATCCATATATATTCAAGGTAAGTATTGACAGGTATGGCCTAGCTTACACTCATTATGTAAGTCATTTGTTTCCTCATTGTGTTCTAGTTCCTTTCTTTCTCCATCTCTTACAGTTTTCTTGTGTGGTTAAGTGAACTACTCTAGTACTGTGTTTTAATTGCTTGCTTATAATTTTGGGTTTGTTTATTACAGACGTTTGCTTTGTGGTTACCATTAGGCTTACAAAATAATCCTTTGGCTATATGATTTATTTTGAAATGACAGCAACTTAATATGCTCATAAAGAATAGAAACAAAAGATGGCAGCGAATAGAGTGCATCACCCCCATGTACCGCGTCACTGCGCAGGTGAATAACGAGTTAGAACGACCAAAAGCTATCTTGTTAGGAATTTCCAGAAAAATTGGGGTGCACTGAAACCTAGAGGAAGGATTTCCATCACCGAGGACCGGTCACTGGGTCTCAAACGTGAGCGAACTGTGCGACCGGAGATCCAGGCTGACTGATCCACGGCCCGCCCCGCAGCTAGAGACGGTGGGGCGCGAGAAGCGGCCAGCAACGCAGAGAGAAACGGCGCTGCAGATTCTGTGGAGTCCTGCTGGCTGTGCCCTCACGGAGCTCCGGGCTGAGTTCGGGGTTTGAGATGGGGGAAGGAAGCAGTCCAGTTCTATCCCCCACACCAGATAGTCCACCAAGGAAGCCAGCAGCCACCATCTTGGAGAGCTGACGTCACCATCGCCAGTTTCCGACAGATTGCAACAATAAAACAGGTGTGTGTTATTCAGCCCATCTCCCACACAGCGGGAAATTCGCATAAAATCTCCCAGGCTTTCCGGGGGAGGGATTATCAGAATAGAGATGTGGGGAAAGGTAAAGGCACCTGACCTCCAACACCCCCTGCCATCAGCGGCGAAAACGAAACCTATCTTGCCAGCTCTGGGGGAGGGGCAAGTGGAAGAAATCAAAACGATAAGGTGCCAGTTCCCAATAGCCACCCTCCACACCCAGCAAACTGCAGGCCCAGAGTACAGTTTGAACTGCCAAGAGGCATCACACTGGGGAAGGCCTGGCTAGCAGGAGAAGCCAGGGGACAAGAGGCCAGGAATAAACCTAAGCTAACAGGTCTTTGAGAGACACCAGGGGGGGAGGAGGGCCTCACACGGACTGTATCTTACAGCCAGAGGGAAAAAATCATGGCCCAAAAGGCACAGCACCACCTACTGGAAGCGAAGAAAATAGAAAACTAACAGTGCCATTTTTTTTCTCTCTCTCTCTCTTTTCTCATTGTTTTAATTCTTTAATTTTTTAATTTAAATTTTTTTGTTAATTTTTTTTATCAATTGTAATTTTTTTTCAATTGTAATTTTTATTTTACTTCATTTTACTATTATTATTTTTTATCATTTCTTTTCTTTTCTATTCTTTTCTCTTTCTTTCTTCTCTCCCTCTCTCTTTCTTGGTTTGTGTTCTTACCTTTTCCCCATCTTTCCTCTTAAGCATGAACACTCAGATTACATATAACTTACGAAATGCAAATAGATGAATACTACGAATAGGTCAATAGTCCGCCTAAGCCCTTAACTACCCCCAAGTACTCCTGTCTATTCTCTTGTTAATATCCACCTGCATTTGAGCAACCCCCCAAAGAAGCTAACATCTACTAACCTGCATACCATCAAATCGACCGACCTTAACATAAAATACTAAGTCCAAACCTCAGTTCTCTATATGCCATCAAAATCTGAGGCCTTTAATGAAACTAATGAATTTACCTTAAATCACAATTAAATCCAACATCACTAAACATTGTCTCCTAACACAAAGGAGAGATAGTGGAACGATAAAAACCAAAACAAATTTAAAGGACAAAACAGAAACACAGAAGTCAAACAGAGTTGGAAAGTAACTTGAGCACCATGAAAAAACAAGGGAAAAAAAAGAGTACAAACAATGCAGGACAACTTAAATACATAGGAGAACCTAGAGGCATCAGAAAAATGGACAGAGAAAGAACTCAAGGCATACCTAACTCAGATGGAATGGAATCTTAGAGAAAACTTTAGACAGCAAGTTCAAACAATGAAAGTATAATTTGAAAACGAATTAAATAAGCAAATTCAAATGGCAAAGAACAAGCTCTACAAGGAAATAGAGATTTTTAAAAAAATCAAACAGGGGGCTGGGGATGTGGCTCAAGCGGTAGCGCGCTCGCCTGGCATGCGTGCGGCCCGGGTTCGATCCTCAGCACCACATACCAACAAAGATGTTGTGTCCGCCGAAAACTAAAAAATAAATATTAAAAAAAATTCTCTCTCTCTCTCTCTCTCTCCTCTTTCACTCTCTCTTAAAAAAAATCAAACAGTAATCCTAGAAATGCAGTAAACCATAAAACAAATTAAAAACTCAAATGAGAATATTACAAATAGACTAGATCAAGTAGAAGCCAGAACATCAGATAATGAAGACAAAGTTTATCAACTTGAAAAGAATATAGTCAGCACAGAAAGGATGCTTAAAATACACAAGCAATCTATCCAAGAGATATGGGATGTCATAAAAAAACCAAACCTGAGAGTCATTGGGATAGAAGAAGGTATAGAAGTTCAAATCAAAGGAATGAACAATCTATTGAATGAAATAATCCTAGAAAACTTTCCAGATATGAAAGATGGAATAGATTGCCAAATCCTGGAAGCCTACAGGACCCCAAATATTCAAAACCGTAATAGACCAACTCCAAGACACATAATTATGAAGATATCCAACATACAGAACAAGGAGAGAATATTAAAAGCTACAAGAGAAAGGAGGCAGATTACATTCAGGGGTAAACCAATTAGGTTAATGGCTGATTTTTCATCACAGACTTTGAAAGCAAGAAGATCCTGGAACAACGTATTTCAAACGCTAAAATATAATGAATTCCAACCAAGAATACTGTATCCAGCAAAATTAAGCTTCAGATTTGACAATGAAATTAAAATATTACATGATAAACAAAAGTTAAAGGAATTCGCAGCCAGAAAACCAGCATTGCAAGGCATCTTGAGCAAAACACTACAAGAAGAGGAATTGAAAAACAGCACCCAAAACTAACAGTGGGAGGTAACTCAGTAAAGGGAAGGAAAAATAAATAAATAACCAAAAAGGAAAAAATAGCCGTATTAAAATAAATAAATAAACAAGCATGACGGGTAGTACTAACCATATATCAATAGTAACCTTAAATGTTAATGGCTTAAATTCACCAATCAAGAGACATAGGCTAATAACCTGGATTAAAAAAATAAATCCAACAATATGCTGCCTTCAGGAGACTCATATGATAGGAAAAGACATACACACACTGAAGGTGAAAGGTTGGGAAAAATCAGACCACTCACATGGTCCTCGGAAGCAAGCAGGAGTGGCCATACTCATATCGAATAAAATCAACTTCAAACCTAAGTTAATCAAAAGGGTTAAAGAAGGACACTATATACTGTTAAAAGGAACCATCCACCAACAAGACATAACAATTATCAATATGTATGCACCAAACAATGGTGCTGCAATGTTCATAAAACAAACTCTCCTCAAGTTCAAGAGTCAAATAGACCATAACACAATAATTATGGGTGACTTCAACACACCGCACTCTCCATTGGACAGATCCTCCAGACAAAAGCTGAATAAAGAAACTATAGAACTCAATAACACAATCAATAACCTAGACTTAACCGGCATATATAGAATATATCAACCATAATAAAGTGGATACATGTTCTTCTCAGCAGCACATGGATCCTTAAGATAGACCATATATTATGCCATAGGGCAACTATTAGTAAATATAAAGGTGTGGAAATAATACCATGCATTTTATCTGATCATAATGGAATGAAACTGGAAATCAATGATAAAAGAAGAAAGGAAAATCCTGCATCACCTGGAAAATGAACAATATGCTACTGAATGATCAATGGGATACAGAAGACATAAAGGAGGAAATCAAAAAATTCTTGGAGATAAATGAAAATACAGACACAACATATCAGAATCTATGGGACACAATGAAAGCAGTTTTAAGAGGGAAATTCATTTCCTGGAGTTCATTCCTCAAGAAAAGAAAAAACCAACAAATAACTGAACTCACACTTCATCTCAAAACCCTAGAAAAGGAAGAGCAAAACAACAGCAAATGTAGTAGAAGGCAAGAAATAATTAAAATCAGAGCGGAAATCAATGAAATTGAAACAAAAAAAACCATTGAAAAAATTGATAAAACAAAAAGTTGGTTCCTTGAAAAACTAAATAAGATCGACAGACCCTTAGCCATGCTAATGAAGAGAAGAAGAGAGAGAGCTCAAACTACTAACTTGTGGGATGAAAAAGGCAATATCACAACAGACACTACAGAAATACAGAAGATAATTAGAAATTATTTTGAAACCCTATATTCCAATAAAATAGAAGATAACGAAGATATCAATAAATTTCTTAAGTCATATGATTTACCCAGATTGAGTCAGGAAGATACACACAATTTAAACAGACCAATAACAAAGGAGGAAATAGAAGAAGCCATCAAAAGACTACCAACCGGGGATCCAACATGGCCGCCAGCAAGGAAGCAGCGATTTCAATGTCTCCATTAACGGGATCAGAAAGACCCATTGGAACAGCGGCAGTCTACCTACTGAGGAACTACTAGCAAAATTCCGTTAAGAGGGGACCTGCCGGGAATTGGTAGGTTTATTAGAAGTGTCAGTTTGTCCCAGACAAGTGGATCTTGGCCGGCCACGCGGGCGCGGAGGTCCAGTCCCACAGCCACCAGCCGCTTCTGCAAGCGGCCGGCGGCCCAGAGCGGCGCGGCCCCCCCGAACCCGCAGACGACACCCGCCATCCCGCCATCCCGGGGAGGCCCTGCTCTCGCTCTGCGAACGGCCACCACGCCTGCCAGGCTTGTAGCCACGCGGCCGCAGCTGCCCAGCTCTACAGGCGGCCCCCCAGCGGGTGCAGAGGTACAATCGCGCAGCTACCAGCCACTTCAGAAAGCGGCCGGCGGCTCCGAGCGGCGCGGCCCGCCCGAACCCACAGACGGCACCCGCCATCCCGCCGTCCCGGGAGGCCCCGCTCTAGCTCAGCGAACGGCCACCCCGCCTGCCCGGATCTTAGCCACGCGGCCGCAGCTGCCCGGCTCTACAGGCAGCCCCCGGCGGCCCGGCGCAGCGAGAAGTGTCCCCGCCTGGCCCAGCAGACAGCCCGTGCCCTCCTGGCTCTACTACCAGCCCCGCCCACCCGGTGAACGGTTCCCCCCCCGAGACAGCGTGAAGGGAATCTAACCAAACGTTTACGAAATAGCGAACTGGGAACTAAAACCAGAGATTGTGTCAGACCAGAGACAAGCCAGTTCCACCCCTCCCTTCGGACACTCCGGCAAGGAGTCAGGGGCCCGCCATAGCAGGGAAGGGAAGTCACCAAAGTTCGGCCAAAGAGATTCCTTCCCAGCGGAATCTACTTTAGCAGGTGTGTGACTCCCACCCACACCAGATACAAACAACCGGGAAACTTCAAAATCTCTCCGTGGGCGTGACCGTAAGGGCCAAAGGACTCTCGACCCCCAACTCCCCCTACTGCTAGTGATGAGGGCGTGACTGTAGGGGCAGAGGGAAGCAGAGAATACTCCCAACCCCCAAATCCCCCAACCACGAACTGAGTGGGTGTGATGGTAGGGGCGGAGGGAAACAGAGGACACTCCAGACCCCCAACTCCTCCTACCGCCAGCAGTGTGGTTGTGACTGTAGGGGCTGAGGGAAGTAGAGGGGATCCTCGACCCCCAACTCCTATTACCACCAGCAGCGACACCAATGGTCTTAGCTGCCAGATTCCGAAGGTGTGCCCACCAAAGGGGTCTGGAAAAATTAAACAATTGACTCCCAGACCACAGCTCCACAGCACTGGGGCTTAGATGAATGACAGCGAGAGTGCTCAGTAGTTAGGGAAATAGAGCACTCAGTGGGGCTAAAAGTGTAACCAAATCCTTGGGGAACAGCCTCCGGTGAGCAGGACCTGGCTGGCTGGCAGGAGGAAGGGGAGGAGGGGCTGTAGAAGTGAAACGGCTCTGGACCAACAGGATTGAGAGACTCCCAGGAACCACTTTACAAGGATTGCTGTTGACAAATTGAGGGCAAAACTCAGCCCGGAGGGCACAGCTTTGCCTACGGGAAGAGAAGAAAATGGATCTCTAAGACCTAATTTTATTTCCTATTTCATTTTAATTTTTTCTCTCCCTTTTCCCTCTCTCTCTACCCTTCCAAGTTTTACTGCTCTTTCCATTCTCCTCTATGCTATCTATCTCCCTCTACTTCTTTCTTTTCTAGAGCACCAACCTTCCCCTTCCCCCCAACTTTCATCCCAAGCATTACATCCTCCATTTCGCGTAACTGTCTAAATACAAATAGGTGTGCGCCCTCCCCCCGCGCCTGCAAGGTAGCCGGACCTGCAACCCACCAGCAGGACAGGCCCAGCAACCTGGGAGTGGCAGAGCCGCCCCATGCGCCTGCAAGGTAGGCGCAACTGCTACAAACCAGCAGAACAGGCCCAGCGGCCTGCCGATGTGGTAGGCACAGTGCCCCAATTGGAGGAGGAGCAGAGCCCCTGCCCGCACCTGTGCAGGAGACTTTGCAACTATACAAGAGTAATACAAATATATAGGGGGAAAATTCAATAACACAACAGTCTCAGTAAGCAGAAAGAAACGTGAACAGTATGAAGAGACAAGGAAAGAAAGGACCACAAGCAATGCAGGTCAACTCAACGTTAGAAGAGGTAATATCTGCAGCAGAGGGAATGTCAGATAAAGAATTCAGGAGATACATGCTTCAGATGATCTGGAGTCTCAAGGAAGACATTAGACAGCAAAATCAGACAATGAAAGATCTCTTCAACAATGAAATGCATAAACAAATCCAGGAAGCAAAAGATCAACTATACAGGGAGATAGAGGTTATAAAAAACAAACAAACAGAAATCCTAGAAGGGCAGGAAGCAATAAACCAACTTAAAAACTCAATTGAGAATACTATCAGCAGAGTAGAACACTTAGAAGATAGAACATCAGACAATGAAGACAAAGTATTTCAACTTGAAAAGAACATAGACAGCTCAGCAAGACTGTTAAGAAACCATGAGCAGAACATCCAAGAAATATGGGATAACATTAAAAGACCAAACTTAAGAGTCATTGGGATACAGGAAGGCACAGAGCTCCAAACCAAAGGAATGAGCAATCTATTCAATGAAATAATTCGAGAAAACTTCCCAGACTTGAAGAATGAGACAGAATCCCAAATCCTAGAAGCCTACAGGACGCCGAATGTGCATAATCATAAGAGATCCACATCTAGACACATTATAATGAAGATGCCCAACATACAGAATAAGGAGAGAATTTTAAAAGCTACAAGAGAAAGGAAGCAGATTACATTTAGGGGTAAACCAATCAGGATAACAGCTGATCTCTCAACACAGACTTTGAAAGCTAGAAGATCCTGGAATAACATATTTCAAACACTGAAAGAAAATGGGTTCCAACCAAGAATTGTGTATCCAGCAAAATTAAGCTTCAAGATGGAAGATGAAATTAAAACCTTCCACGATAAACAAAAGTTAAAAGAATTTGCAGCTAGAAAACCATCTCTTCAAAAAATCCTTGGCAAAACATTACAGGAAGAGGAAATGGAAAATAACAATGAAAACCAACAGTGGGAGGTAGGACAGTAAAGGGGGGAAAATAATCAAAGAGGAAAACAAACCATGTTCAGTAACATAAATAAACAAATATGGCTGGAAGAACAACCCATATCTCAATAATAACCCTAAATGTTAATGGCTTAAACTCACCAATTAAGAGACACAGGCTAGTAGAATGGATCACAAAACATGACCCAACAATATGCTGCCTACAGGAGACGCATTTGATAGGAAAAGACATACATAGACTGAAGGTGAAAGGTTGGGAAAAATCATATCACTCATATGGACTTCGGAAACAAGCAGGAGTGTCCATACTCATATCAAATAAAATAGATTTCAAGCCAAAGTTAATCAAAAGGGATAAAGAGGGACACTACATACTGCTCAAGGGAACCATACACCAACAAGACATAACAATCATAAATATATATGCCCCAAACAATGGTACAGCTATGTTCATCAAACAAACTCTTCTCAAGTTCAAGAGTCTAATAGACCACCATACAATAATCATGGGAGACTTCAACACACCTCTCTCACCACTGGACAGATCTTCCAAACAAAAGTTGAATAAGGAAACTATAGAACTCAATAACACAATTAACAACCTAGACTTAATTGACATATATAGAATATACCACCCAACATCAAGCAGTTACACTTTTTTCTCAGCAGCACATGGATCCTTCTCAAAAATAGATCATATATTATGTCACAGGGCAACTCTTAGACAATATAAAGGAGTAGAGATAATACCATGCATCTTATCTGACCATAATGGAATGAAACTGAAAATCAACAATAAAAGAAGGAAGGAAAAATCATGCATCACTTGGAGAATGAACAATAGGTTACTGAATGATGAATGGGTTATAGAAGACATTAAGGAGGAAGATTTAAAAATTCTTAGAGATAAATGAAAACACAGACACAACATATCAGAATCTATGGGACACATTGAAAGCAGTTATAAGAGGAAAATTCATTGCATGGAGTTCATTCCCTAAAAAAAGAAAAAACCAACAAATAAATGATCTCATCTTCATCTCAAAATCCTAGAAAAAGAAGAGCAAAACAACAGCAAAAGAAGTAGAAGGCAAGAAATAATTAAAATCAGAGCTGAAATTAATGAAATCGAAACAAAAGAAACAATTGAAAAAATTGATAAAACTAAAAGTTGGTTCTTTGAAAAAATAAATAAGATCGACAGACCCTTAGCCATGCTATCGAAGAGAAGAAGAGAGAGAACTCAAATTACTAGCATACAGGATGAAAAAGGCAATATCACAACAGACACTTCAGAAATACAGAAGATAATCAGAAATTATTTTGAATCCTTATACAGCAATAAAATAGAAGATAGTGAAGGCATCGATAAATTTCTTAATTCATATGATCTGCCCAGATTGAGACAGGAGGATATAGACAACCTAAACAGACCAATATCAATTGAGGAACTAGAAGAAACCATCAAAAGATAACCAACTAAGAAAAGCCCAGGACCGGATGGGTATACAGCAGAGTTTTACAAAACCTTTAAAGAGGAACTAATACCAATATTTTGCAAGCTATTTCAGGAAATAGAAAAAGAGGGAGAACTTCCAAATTCATTCTACAAGGCCAACATCACCCTGATTCCTAAACCAGACAAAGACACTTCAAAGAAAGAAAACTACAGACCTATATCTCTAATGAACCTAGACGCAAAAATCCTCAATAAAATTCTGGCAAATCAGATACAAAATCATATCAAAAAAATTGTACACCATGATCAAGTAGGATTCATCCCTGGGATGCAAGGCTGGTTCAATATACGGAAATCAATAAATGTTATTCACCACATCAATAGACTTAAAAATAAGAACCATATGATCATCTCAATAGCTGCGGAAAAAGCATTCGACAAAGTACAGCATCCCTTTTTGTTCAAAACTCTCAAAAAAATAGGGATAACAGGAACATACCTCAACATTGTAAAAGCAATCTACGCTAAGCCCCAGGCTAGCATCATTCTGAATGGAGAAAAATTGAAGGCATTCCCTCTAAAATCTGGAACAAGACAGGGATGCCCTCTCTCACTGGCCAGAGCAATTAGACAGACGAAAGAAATTAAAGGCATAAAAATAGGAAAAGAAGAACTTAAATTATCACTATTTGCAGATGACATGATTCTATACCTAGCAGACCCAAAAGGGTCTACAAAGAAACTATTAGAGCTAATAAATGAATTCAGCAAAGTGGCAGGATATAAAATCAACACACATAAATCAAAGGCATTCCTGTATATCAGCGACAAACCCTCTGAAATGGAAATGAGGACAACCACTCCATTCACAATATCCTCAAAAAACAAAAATACTTGGGAATCAACCTAACAAAAGAGGTAAAAGACTTATACAATGAAAACTACAGAACCCTAAAGAAAGAAATTGAAGAAGATCTTAGAAGATGGAAAAATATACCCTGTTCATGGATAGGCAGAACTAACATTATCAAAATGGCGATATTACCAAAAGTTCTCTATAGGTTTAATGCAATGCCAATCAAAATCCCAACGGCATTTCTTGTAGAAATAGATAAAGCAATCATGAAATTCATATGGAAAAACAAAAGACCCAGAATAGCAAAAACAATGCTAAGCAGGAAGTGTGAATCAGGTGGTATAGCGATACCAGACTTCAAACTATACTACAGAGCAATAGTAACAAAAACAGCATGGTATTGGTACCAAAACAGGCGGGTGGACCAATGGTACAGAATAGAGGACACAGAAACCAACCCACAAAACTACAACTTTCTTTTATTTGATAAAGGGGCTAAAAGCATGCAATGGAGGAAGGATAGCATCTTCAACAAATGGTGCTGGGAAAACTGGAAATCCATATGCAACAAAATGAAACTGAATCCCTTTCTCTCACCATGCACAAAAGTTAACTCAAAATGGATCAAGGAGCTTGATATCAAACCAGAGAAAAGGCATCTGATAGAAGAAAAAGTTGGCAATGACCTACATACTGGGGGGTCAGGCTCCAAATTCCTCAATAGGACACCCATAGCACAAGTATTAATATCTAGAATCAACAAATGGGACTTACTCAAACTAAAAAGTTTTTTCTCAGCAAAAGAAACAATAAGAGAGGTAAATAGGGAGCCTACATCATGGGAACAAATCTTTACTCCACACACTTCAGATAAAGCCCTAATATCCTGAGTATATAAAGAACTCAAAAAATTAGACAATAAGATAACAAATAACCCAATCAACAAATGGGCCAAGGACCTAAACAGACACTTCTCAGAGGAGGACATACAATCAATCAACAAGTGCATGAAAAAATGCTCAGCATTGCTAGCAGTCAGAGAAATGCAAATCAAAACCACCCTAAGATACCATCTCACTCCAGTAAGATTGGCAGCCATTATGAAGTCAAACATCAACAAGTGCTGGCGAGGATGTGGGGAAAAGGGTACACTTGTACATTGCTGGTGGGACTGCAAATTGGTGCAACCAATTTGGAAAGCATTATGGAGATTTCTTGGAAAGCTGGGAATGGAACCACCATTTGATCCAGCTATTCCCCTTCTGGGTCTATTCCCTAAAGACCTAAAAACAGCATGCTACAGGGACACTGCTACATCGATGTTCATAGCAGTACAATTCACAATAGCAAGACTGTGGAAGCAACCTAGATGCCCTTCAATAGACGAATGGATAAAAAAAATGTGGCATTTATACACAATGGAGTATTACTCTGCATTAAAAAATGACAAAATTATAGAATTTGGAGGGAAATGGATGGCATTAGAGCAGATTATGCTAAGTGAAGCTAGCCAATCCCTAAAAAACAAATGCCAAATGTCTTCTTTGATATAAGGAGAGTAACTAAGAACAGAGTAGGGAAGAAGAGCATGAGAAGATGACTAACATTAAACAGGGATCAGAGGTGGGAGGGACAGGGAGAGAGAAGGGAAATTGCTTGGAAATGGAAGAAGACCCTTAGGGTTATACAAAATTACATACAAGAGGAAGTGAGGGGAAAGGGAAAAATAATACAAGGGGGAGAAATGAATTACAGTAGAGGGGGTAGACAGAGAAGAGGGGAAGGGAGGGGAGGGGAGGGGAGGGGGGATAGTAGAGGATAGGAAAGGCAGCAGAATACAACAGACATGAGTATGTCAATATGTAAATCAGTGGAAGTGTAACTGATGTGACTCTGCAATCTGTATACGGGGTAAAAATGGGAGTTCATAACCCACTTGAATCAAAGTGTGAAATATGATATATCAAGAACTATGTAATGTTTTGAACAACCAATAAAAAAAAGTCAGCTTCAGTAAAAGTGAGGCACTAAGTAACTCAGTGAGACCCTGTCTCTAAATAAAATACAAAATAGTGCTGGGGATGTGGCTCAGTGGTTGCATGCCCCTGAGTTCAATCTCCAGTACAAAAAAAAATCATAATTTATGTATACAGTAGCATCACACCCTTATCAGTGTCATATATTGCTATTTTTAAATCTCTACTAATTTTATTAAAACCCTGCTATTTCATTAAAAAAAAAAAGACTACCAACCAAGAAAAGCCCTGGACCGGATGGATATACAGCAGAGTTTTACAAAACCTTCAAAGAAGAATTAATACCAATACTATTCAAGTTATTTCAAGAAATAGAAAAAGAAGGAGCTCTTCCAAATTCATTCTATGAGGCCAACATCACCCTGATCCCAAAACCAGACAAAGACACTTCAAAGAAAGAAAACTACAGACCAATATCTCTAATGAACTTAGATGCAAAAATTCTCAATAAAATCCTGGCGAATCAAATACAGAAGCATATAAAAAAAATTGTGCACCATGTGTTGAGAGCCACAGCCAATGGGGCCCCAGCAAACTTCCAGCTGCCAGCAAACTTCCAGCGGCCAGCTGATGATTGGCTCACAGCAGTCCCAGCAACATCTAGCTGAGTGGCTCCTCTGCGGTGATGTTCATTGGGCTGTTTCCCCGCCCTTCAGACTGCCAGCTGATGATTGGTTCACAGCGGCCCCAGCAACATCTAGCTGATTGGCTCCTCTGTGGTGATGTTCATTGGGCTGTTTCCCTGCCCTTCAGACTGCCAGCTGATGATTGGCTCACAGCGGCCCTAGCAACATCTCGCTGATTGGCTCCTCCACGGAGCTGCTCATTGGGGGACTTCTTTGGCTCCGCCCACGCAACCCAGCCAATCAGCCTCAAGAGCAGGAGGATTGTGGGAGGTGGAGAGGTGTGTGTGGGGGTGAGACGCTTGTGGGAAGCCGGTGGTGGCAGTTGGGCTCTGAGGGTTTTTTCCTGAGGAGCTGTTTTGTTTGGCGTTTATAGTTCTAAAAATAAAGTTAGTTTCTTTTGACAAGTGGCTCCTGAATTGTGCCCAGCCAGACTGCGGCATTTGGTGGCTCGCACGGGGAGCGACTGAGGGTAAGTAAACTGCTCGCCACTGAGGGCAGGGCGAGAGGATGGATAGCCATTCTAAGTTTCCTCTTTTGTTTTGCTTCATTTTTGTTTTAACTTGCCTGTCCCTGGAGATGAGTGAGACGGAAGAAAAACCGCTCACATCTGAGGAAAAACTATTTGCGTCTGAGGAACAGATAGGGAGAAAGGACGGATGCACATGTCAGGAGGATAGAAAGGCTGATATAATGATTTTGTGTGGTTCCATTTTTATTGCATTCTGTCTCGGTTTTGTTTGGCGTCATCTTGTTGGGTTGTATTATAGTAGAAATACGGGATCAGAAATTAGTAAAAAACAAACCGAAAGACTGTTAAGTAAATTGTTAGAGGAAGGAGGCATCTCAGTAAAATCAAGAACAGTCAGGGCATACGTTGATACAATACAACAATGTAGCCCATGGCTTTTTAAGGAGGAGTTGTTAGATATATCACAATGGAACCATCATGGTGAAGATTTAAAAAGAAAAGAAAAGAACAACCCAGGGACTCTGCCAGTTGGCACATTGACATTGTGGGCATTTGTATCTGGTTTGCTTAGTCCAAAGCCTTAAATTCAGACAAAGGTAGAGGAAGGAGAAGACATATTGATTCAAGTAAAAGAGAAGGTCTCTCAAATTAGTCAGAAAGAGGAAAAGATTCAAGTAAAAGAGAAGGTCTTTTGAGCTAGTGAGACAGAGGAAGGAAGTTTAGAGCAGAAAAAGCCATCAGGGGAAAAGTTACAACAGGAGACTGCTAATAACACCTTTCTATCAGAGAGCGTAAGTGTCCAACCATCAGCACCACCTCTACAGGAGACTGCTACTAACAGCATTCTATCACCAGAGGACATAAGTGTCCAATCAACAGCACCACCTCCATATGCTAGGAGACTCCCAACCCCCACAGTTGATAGTTGGGATCCTGAGACAGGATCTCAAGTATGCCCTGTATTTGAGGTAGTAGGGCAGCGAATTTACCAGGGTTTAAATTTCAAAACAGTGAAGGAGCTAAAAGAGGCTATAACAACCTATGGTCCTCAAGCACCCTTCACTGTAAGCTTGGTCGAATCCATTACCAACTTAAACATGACGCCAGCAGATTGGGCTAATATTTGTAAAGCTGTGCTAAATGGAGGACAATACCTGTTATGGAAGGTTGCCAATGAGGAATTTTGCAAGGAGACGGCTAGGCGAAATGCAGCAGCTGGTTATTCTCAGAGAAATCTAGATATGTTGTTAGGAAAGGGACCTTATGAGGATCGGCAGCAACAAATTGCATATGATCCTGGCGTATACTCACAAATTGCTGTAGATGCAGTTAAGGCATGGAAGACTTTACAAGGACATGGAGGTTTACAAGGTCAATTATCTAAGATAATACAAGGAGCTAATGAACCTTACGCTGAACTTGTAGATAGGCTTATTCAAACAGCTACCAGAGTTTTGGGGAATACAGAACAAGCAATGACATTAATAAAACAACTGGCTTATGACCTAGCGAATCGTTGGTGCAGAGATATCATTAGACCATGGAAACAGGAAGATTTAAACACATATATTAAATTATGTAGAGACATTAATGAACAAGAGCAAGTCATGGCAGCTGCAGTAAAACAGGCTTTAGATGCCAGAGACATTAATGAACAAGGGCAAATTGTGGCAGCTGCAGTAAAACAGGCTTTATATACCAGGCCAAGAACATGCTACAATTGTCAACAAACAGGACATTTTAAAAGGAATTGCCCCATAGGAGGAGGGTTTAACAAAACTAGGTATCAAAGGAGTAGAATACCGGGTATTTGCCCACGATGCCGTAGAGGGAGACATTGGGCTAATGAATGCCGTTCTCAAACCACCATAGAGGGTACTCCATTACATTGGGCTAATGAATGCCATTCTCAAACCACCATAGAGGGTACTCCATTATCAAAAAACGAACAAGGACAAGGTGTTTATCCACAATATCGTGGACAAAGGCATCGGGCTCCGTTGCCAAAAAATGGACAGGGGGCCCCAATGCTCCGGGGCCCCAAACCACAAATATACGGAGCACTGGAGGAACCCAGCAACCCCATCAGGGTAGTGCCCAGGACACATTGTCCATCAGATCCCTCATCAGACAAACCAGAGGGAGCACAGGGTTGGACATCTGCGCCTCCGCCAGATCAGTACTAACTCCAGAGATGGGAGTTCAAATCATTCCCACAGGGGTAAAAGGACCTCTTCCCAAAGGAACAGTAGGCTTATTATTGGGACACAGCTCTTCTACTCTAAAAGGACTTTTGATAAGTCCTGGGGTAATTGATCCCGATTATGAAGGTGAAATAAAAATTATAGCCAGTTCTCCAAAGGGTATATCAGTAATTTCACCAGGAGATAGAATAGCACAGTTACTAATAATACCAAGCCTACATGATAAATTTTCCAGTCATACTGTAGAAAGAGGTTCCAAGGAATTAGGCTCCACAGGTGTAGATTGGGCTATGCTTTCTTTAAATTTAGATTCTCGCCCCATGCTAAAACTAAATATTCAAGGACATGAGTTTAATGGGCTACTGGATACAGGTGCAGACCTTAGCATCATCTCTCATCAAGAATGGCCAAAACATTGGCCATTACAACAAGCCACTCAAACGCTTCGAGGCCTAGGAGTGGCGACTAATCCCGATAGAAGCGCAATAGTATTAGATTGGAAGGATCCTGAAGGATGTGAAGGAACTATACAACCATATGTATTGGATCATCTTCCCGTAAATTTATGGGGACGAGATGTCTTAGATCAATTAGGTTTGACATTAACAAATAACACCAATCAAAATGCACCCACTATTATGGCTAGACAAGGTTTTAGGAAAGGAAAAAGATTAGAAAAACAAGAACAAGGTATAGCAGCACCAATACAAATAGATCAAGGAACAGACAGACATGGGTTGGATTTTCACAAAGGGCCACTGAGACAATAAAAATTACATGGAAATCAGAAAGACCAGTATGGGTTCCTCAGTGGCCCTTGACTAAAGAAAAGATACAAGTAGCCCATGATCTGGTCAAACAACAATGAGCGGAAGGACATATACAACCTTCTGTATCTCCCCATAATACTCCCATTTTTGTCATCAAAAAGAAATCTGGTAAATGGAGATTATTGCAAGATTTAAGAGCCATTAATAATGAAATGGTCATTATGGGACCTGCTCAATCGGGGATTCCTCAATTGTCTGCTTTGCCAAAAACTTGGTATGTTTTAGTTATAGATATTAAAGATTGTTTTTTTTTCAATTCCAATTCATCCTGAGGATAGTCCACGTTTTGCATTTACTATCCCTGCACTGAATCATGAAGGTCCTGATCAGAGATATGAATGGAAAGTACTCCCTCAAGGGATGGCTAACAGCCCAACTATGTGTCAAATTTATGTTAACAAAGTAATCCAGCCACTTAGAAATCAAAATCCTGAACTACAAATATTTCACTATATGGATGATGTATTATTAGCACACAAAGCTAAAAACACATTGCTAGAATGTTATGCCACACTTATAAATTTATTAAAAAATTATAATCTAGAGATAGCAATAGATAAAGTACAATTAAATTTTCCAATTAATTATTTAGGAGTTCTATTATCCTCAACCATGGTCCGTCCACCAAAAATTCAAATACGAGTAGATCAACTCAAATCACTTAATGACTTTCAAAAGTTATTAGGAGACATAAATTGGATAAGGCCTTATCTAGGTATTCCAACAGGAGAATTGGGACCTTTATTTGATATCCTAAAAGGTCCATCAGATCCAAATTCACCCCGAATGTTAACGCCTGAAGCAAGAAAGGCATTAAAAATCATTGAAACATATATGGAAAATATGCATTTGGATAGAATTGATATAAGTTTTCCTTTATTATTTATTGTACTACCAACAAAAAATATTCCTACAGGAGTATTTTGGCAAGAAGGTCCATTATTATGGATACATTTATCTTATTCTCCTAACACTATTCTTACTAGGTATCCTGAGGCTGTAGGACAATTAATACTCAAAGGAATAAAAACAGCAAAGGGAGTATTTGGAATTTCTCCCAATAAAATTATTACTCCATATACTATGAATCAAATTGATGAATTAGCTAATGAGTTAAATACTTGGGCAATAATCATGTGCAAATCTAATGTTTCATTTGATAACCACTTACCATCTAATCCTTTATTGTCTTTTTGGTCATTGCATCCTGTAATTTTTCCAAAAATGACAAGAAAAACACCTATCATGAATGCTCCAAATATATTCACTGATGGGTCAAATAATGGTACAGCAGCAATAGTTACACCTGATCAAACTTTTACATTTTTAGTACCCAAACAATCAGCTCAAAAGGTAGAGCTTAATGCAGTATTACAAGCTTTTGTGATGTTTAAAGATTCTGTATTTAATTTATTTTCTGATAGTCAGTATATAGTTAATGCTATAGTATCCCTTGAAGATGCTGGTAGGATTTCCCCTTCTTCTACTGTTTTTTCTTTGTTTTCCACTATACAAAGTTTAATCTGGGACAGAAAAGATCCATTCTTTATAGGATGGGCACATACAGGATTGCCTGGAGCCCTTAGTTTGGGCAATGATTTAGCAGATAAAACTACACATGACATACATATTTTCTCTACACTAGAAGAAGCTATAAATTTTCATAAAAGGTTCCATGTCAATGCTAATACTTTACAAAAGCGTTTTAAAATAACTAAGGAACAAGCTAGACAAATAATAAAACAATGTAAAAATTGTGTGACCTTTTTACCACAAGTTAATCTTGGAGTCAATCCTAGAGGACTGATACCTAACCATATTTGGCAGATGGACGTCACACACTTGCCAGAATTTGGAAAATTAAAATATTTGCATGTTACAGTTGATACTTCTTCTGGATTTTTGATGGGCTCCCTTCATGCCGGAGAAAAAACTAAAGATGTTATAGCTCATTGCTTACAAAATTTTGCCACTGTGGGCATTCCAAAACAGTTAAAAACAGATAATGCCCCTGGTTATACTTCTACCTCTTTTAAACAATTTTGCTCATCATTTGGCATTACTCATATAACAGGAATCCCATACAATCCACAGGGAGAAGGCATAGTTGAAAGAGCTCATCAAACTATTAAAATATACTTACTAAAGCAAAAAGACGGAATTGGGAAGGGGTATATATTCCCCAAAGATAAACTTAAAATAACCCTTTTTACTCTAAACTTTTTAAATTTGGATTCATCAGGACTTAGTGCTGCAGAAAGGCATATGTGTCCAAAAAATGTACATAAGCCCAAGGTACTTTGGAAAGATATTCTAACAGGACAATGGAAAGGTCCTGACCCAGTAATTGTCTGTAGTCGGGGGTCTGTTTGTGTGTTTCCACAGGAAGAACAGCAGCCGATTTGGATTCCGGAGAGATAACTAAAGTCCTGACCCAGTGATTGTCTGGAGTCGGGGGCCTGTTTGTGTATTTCCACAGGGAGAACAGCAGCCGATTTGGATTCTAGAGAGATTAACTAAAGCAATTTCTACAGACCAAAAAGAAGATGATTTGGCTCAAATCCATAACAGCTGATATCCAAAACTCCAATTTGGCTATCCTTACATCTGCGACAGAACCAGGATGCTTTTTTCAATATCTATTTTATTATTGCCCTTTCCCATATCATGAAGTTCTATTTTGTTTTTTGAGCTCATACAGACCTAAGTTAATGTTTTGCTGATCAGTTCTATTTTTTTTTTTTTGACTATAGAGTTTTTAAACATTGCAATGGAGATTTCACCTGTAAAAAGTTATAAGGCCTTTACTATTATGTTATGTGTTATATGTATTATATTATGTGTGCACACTTGTGTTTTGTGTTATATGTTTGAATGTACGTATGTCCATATATCATATATAATGAGCGCTCATGAAAAAATGGATCCAAATATTTTTTTTATTCACGTGATTTAAATGGTTTAATTTAAATTGGGTAAATAACTATTAAGAATTGTTTTAATATGTAAACAAAAAAGAAGGTTAACAGATCTGTTTGTTTACTTTCACCTTTCCTTTTCATTATATTTAATAATTCTCTTCAAGATAATGTAAATTGTTAAGAAAATTGTTTTCTTTTCTCTTCAAGATAATGTAAATTGTTAAGAAAATTGTTTTCTTTTAGTGCCTTCTGGAATGTTACATAATTTTTTCTTTAGCCATTATTGCCAGAATTCCTATCTTTATCCCAGTGCCAGTGAAGACAATGTAAATTGTTAAGAAAATTGTTTTCTTTTAGTGCCTTCTGGAATGTTACATAATTTTTTCTTTAGCCATTATTGCCAGAATTCCTATCTTCATCCCAGTGCCGGTGAAGACAAAGATAAAACTAATCTACAGTTTCTGCAATAGCCATCACTGAACTGCTTGCAGAACTTGCCTAAACTATGTGCAGAACTTGCAGAACTTGCCTAGACTTGCCTAGACTATGCATTGTGAACTATCTGTTGGTGCAGCGACTTGTGGTAGTGTTGGAGTATTTTTACTGATGATGTCATTGGTGGTACAATTTTTCCAACAAGAGCCGTCAATTGGCTTGGTGTATCTTCCTCCCTTCTGCTTGTCATGACAAAGACCTCTCCACAGGTGTGGCTGTATACTGGACCGGTAGTCAATGACGGGTAAGATCCAGTTACAATGGTACCAACCTAAGACAGGAGGCTGACGCCCTGAGGTCAGCTCATCCAAAGACGGGTAAGGACCATATGTAGTATTGGACAACCTAAGGCAGGCACGGTCCCCAAGCCACATGCTTGTTGTTTAAACAGAGAGGGGGAGATGTTGAGAGCCACAGCCAAAGGGGCCCCAGCAAACTTCCAGCTGCCAGCAAACTTCCAGCTGCCGGCTGATGAATGGCTCACAGCAGCCCCAGCAACATCTAGCTGATTGGCTCCTCTGTGGTGATGTTCATTCGGCTGTTTCCCTGCCCTTCAGACTGCCAGCTGATGATTGGCTCACAGCGGCCCCAGCAACATCTAGCTGATTGGCTCCTCCACGGAGCTGCTCATTGGGGGACTTCTTTGGCTCCGCCCACGCAACCCAGCCAATCGGCCTCAAGAGCAGGAGGATTGTGGGAGGTGGAGAGGTGTGTGTGGGGGTGAGAGGCTTGTGGGAAGCCGGTGGTGGCAGTTGGGCTCTGAGGGTTTTTTCCTGAGAAGCTGTTTTGTTTGGCGTTTGTAGTTCTAAAAATAAAGTTAGTTTCTTTTGACAAGTGGCTCCTGAATTGTGCCCAGCCAGACTGTGGCAACCATGATCAAACAGGATTCATCCCCGGGATACAAGGCTGGTTCAATATACGGAAATCAATAATTGTTATTCACCACATCAATAGACTTAACCATAAGAACCACATGATCATCTCGATAGATGCAGAAAAAGCATTCGACAAAGTTCAGCATCCCTTTATGTTCAAAACACTAGAAAAACTAGGGATAACAGGAACTTACCTCAACATTGTAAAAGCTATATATGCTAAGCCTCAGGCTAGCATCATTCTGAATGGAGAAAAACTGAAGGCATTCCCTCTAAAATCTGGAACAAGACAGGGATGCCCTCTATCACCACTTCTATTCAATATAGTTCTCAAAATACTAGCCAGAGCAATTAGACAGACAAAATAAATTAAAGGCATAAAAATAGGAAAAGAAGAACTTAAATTATCACTATATGTGGATGACATGATAATATACTTAACAGACCCAAAAGGGTCTACAAAGAAACTACTAGAGCTAATAAGTGAATTTAGCAAAGTGGCAGGATATAAAATCAACACGCATAAATCAAAGGCATTTCTGTATATCAGCAACAAATCTTCTGAAATAGAAATGAGGACAACCACCCCATTCACAATATCCTCAAAAAAAAAAAAATACTTGGGAATCAACCTAACAAAAGAGGTGAAAGATTTATACCATGAAAACTATAGAACCCTAAAGAGAGAAATAGAAGAAGACCTTAGAAGATGGAAAAATATACCCTGTTCATGGATAGGCAGAACTAACATCATCAAAATGGCGATATTACCAAAAGTTCTTTATAGGTTTAATGCAATGCCAATCAAAATCCCAACGGCATTTCTTGTAGAAATAGATAAAGCAATCATGAAATTCATATGGAAAAACAAAAGACCCAGAATAGCAAAAGCAATTCTAAGCAGGAAGTGTGAATCAGGCGGTATAGCGATACCAGATTTCAAACTGTACTACAGAGCAATAGTAACAAAAACAGCATGGTACTGGTACCAAAACAGGCGGGTGGACCAATGGTACAGAATAGAGGACACAGAGACCAATCCACAAAATTACAACTTTCTTATATTTGATAAAGCGGCTAAAAGCATGCAATGGAGGAAGGATAGCATCTTCAACAAATGGTGCTGGGAAAACTGGAAATCCATATGCAACAAAATGAAACTGAATCCCTTTCTCTCACCATGCACAAAAGTTAACTCAAAATGGATCAAAGAGCTTGATATCAAATCAGAGACGCTGCGCCTGATAGAAGAAAAAGTTGGCCCCGATCTACATATTGTGGGATCGGGCTCCAAATTCCTTAATAGGACACCCATAGCACAAGAGTTAATAACTAGAATCAACAAATGGGACTTACTCAAACTAAAAAGTTTTTTCTCAGCAAGAGAAACAATAAGAGAGGTAAATAGGGAGCCTACATCCTGGGAACAAATTTTTACTCCTCACACTTCAGATAGAGCCCTAATATCCTGAGTATACAAAGAACTCAAAAAATTAGACAATAAGATAACAAATAACCCAATCAACAAATGGGTCAAAGACCTGAACAGACACTTCTCAGAGGACGACATACAATCAATGAACAAGTACATGAAAAAACGCTCACCATCTCTAGCAGTCAGAGAAATGCAAATCAAAACCACCCTAAGATACCATCTTACTCCAGTAAGATTAGCAGCCATTATGAAGGCAAACAACAACAAGTGCTGGCAAGGATGTGGGGAAAAGGGTATTCTTGTACATTGCTGGTGGGACTGCAAATTGGTGCGGCCAATTTGGAAAGCAGTATGGAGATTCCTGGGAAAGCTGGGAATGGAACCACCAGTTGACCCAGCTATTGCCCTTCTTGGACTATTGCCTGAAGACCTTAAAAGAGCATAATACAGGGATACTGCCACATTGATGTTCATAGCAGCACAATTCACAATAGCTAGACTGTGGAACCAACCCAGATGCCCTTCAATAGATGAATGGATAAAAAAAATGTGGCATTCATATACAATGGAGTATTATGCAGCACTAAAAAATGACAAAATCATGGAATTTGCAGGGAAACGCATGGCATTAGAGCAGATTATGCTAAGTGAAGCTAGCCAATCCCTAAAAACAAATGCCAAATGTCTTCTTTGATATAATGAGAGCAACTAAGAACAGAGCAGGGAGGAAGAGCAGGAGGGAAAGATGAACTTTAAACAGAGGCTTGAGGTGGGAGGGAAAGGGAGAGAGAAGGGAAATTGCATGGAAATGGAAGGAGACCCTCATTGATATACAAAATTACATTTAATAGAATTTGAGGGGGAAGGGGAAAAAAAACAAGAGAAAGAATTAAATTACAACAGATGGGGTAGAGAGAGAAGATTGGAGGGGAGGAGAGGGGTGATAGTAGTGGATAGGAAAGGTAGCAGAATACAACAGTTACTAATATGGCATTATGTAAAAATGTGGATGTGTAATTGATGTGATTCTGCAAACTGTATTTGGGGTAAAAATGGGAGTTCATAACCCACTTGAATCGAACGTATGAAATATGATATGTCAAGAGTTTTATAATGTTTTGAATAACCAATAAAAAAAGAATAGAAACAAACAAAAGAAAAATGCTTTATTTTTTTGATCTCTCATGCTACATTTTAGTTTGCTTCATATATGATTGTGATTTTCCTCTATAAATGATCCCTGACTTACAATGATTCAATTTAATATTTTTTTACTTTAGATAGTTTGAAAGCAATACACATTCAGTAGAAACCTTATATCAAATCTTGAATTTTGATATTTTCCTTGTCTGGTGATATGCTGTGTAATATTTTTTTGTAATGCTAGGCAACAGCAGTGAACCACAGTTCCAAGTCACCCATATAAGCACCAGAGGAAACAACTGATGTTCTACAATGCACTGTATTGCTGAGCTGTGGTGTTTGGTAGATTAAGTGCATTTAATGCATTTTTGACTTGTGATATTTTCAAGTTGGGTTTATGAGTCAATATTCTCATCATAAGTTGAGGGGTATCTTTATAATTATTTGGGTTTTTTTCTTCTTTTCTATTTCTCTTTTCTGTATTTTTATCAAAGAAGAAACATGCCTGCTTCTCCCTGTCATTCATGGCATCAGCTTTTGACCCAAACAGTCTAATCTTTGAAAGTTGTTCCTTTTTTCCACAGAGTCATGCTTCAAGAGGACTTCAGAAGTTTCTAGCACAACTGCAATGCTGCAGTGGGTCTTTTCCTTGGACTCTTGGTTTAGCTCCATGGTTTCTTTAATGCTCCATTTTTCTCTTTCATGTACTTTGCTCTAATTTTTTTTACAGGATACAACGTAATTTTCTAAGGAAAATGCCTGAAAGTAAATGTTCCAAGTTTTTATGCATTTGAAAAAGTTTCTCTTTCATACTTTGATTAGCTACAACTTTTTTTCTCAGAATGTTGCCATCTTTTCACTACTGTCTTCAAGATCCCTTAAATTTGAGATTGCTGACTATCAGCCTGGTTCTTGTTTTCTTTTTTGTAACCTGTACTTTTTCTGAAAACTTCTTAAGACATATGTTTATTCTCAGTATCTGAAGGGTTCATGGTGTTATGTTTACATGTAGATCTTTTTGCATTCATTCAACACTTGATGAGATTTTTCAATAACAAAAACTTGAATCCTTCTATTGAGCTCTAAATTTTTTTCCTACTATTTGATAATTTCCCTCCTTGTGATATGTCTGGTATACCTATTAATTAAGGTTAAATATGAATGGATTCACTGTATCTGCCAACTCTGAATTGAAGTTCCTCTAGAGATTTTCCTGGTAGATCATTTCTTTCCATTGTTTCAATCCATTGAGTGTCCTGGGCTAACATTTTCTCCACTTACAAAAGGAAAAACAGTCAACCAACAGGCTATATTATCCTTTCATCTCCCCAAAATTTGTTGAAATACCTCATGCATGGATCTTTTTCTTAGTTTTTTCCTTTATATCCTATTTTTTCCTGAACCTTTCGAATCCAGTCTGCCATCTTGCCAGAACACTTGAAGTTTCTCTTGGGTGATAGTTGAAGTAAAACTATTTGTTAATTTCTCAGCAGTGCTATTTTTAAATATAAGAATATATTATACAACTTAACACCAAAACACAAGTATCCCAATGTTTTATCATTGTGAAGACAGACTAGAAGGGCAAAATACATGCAGGGTTTTCTTTTCTAAGGGAAAAAAAAGCAATAAAGTGCTATTCTTCTTCTGTTGTTATTTTTCATTTTCATGTTGAATGTAGCTCTTGAACTTATATAGCTTTAAAAGCATTCTTTTTCATTTAAGTGATATCTTAAAAGCTTCTCTGTACAAAAACTTACATGATTTTCAGTAGAGATTTTCCCAGTGTCCTTGGATCAATTTCTGATTCTTTTAAGACATGTTACCCACTGCGATATTAACGTGTTATTATAAGAATTGTAACAGCAGGAAACTGCTTTTTTCTTCCTCAGGAGAGGTAGAAAGGATGTGTGCCTACACTTTGTATGAGAATTTCCTTGACCTCCAACTTATACTCTTGGCAGTACAAGTGCTATAGTTACGTCTCTTCACATAAGTGGGCTTCTAATGAACTCAAGAATACGTAAGCAAAACATAAATTTATATCTCTATAACTCTCGTATCTAGTTGTTTATAGTTGTTTCAGATGACTGAAATATATTTATTTAATAAATATTTGTGCTGAGCACTACTTTTTACCTAGAGGTACACAGTAAATAAGACATCATGTCCTCAAGCTACTACTAGGTTTAATAAAGGGATACAAATAAGAAAAAAAAAAAAAGCAAATTTCAAAAAAATTGTAATCAGTTCCATTGTGGAATAAGCATCAGAGGCCATAAAAACATACAGAAGGGAAAGTGAACACCATGGGGGGTGTTAAGGAATTTAGGTGAGAGAATGGCTTCCCAAGGAGGTGACATCTAAATGGAGATTCACAAGATCAGCCAGGGGAAAGGCACAGAGGTAAACAGAATAAGAAGGAGCATTCCAAGTATCCAAAATACATGTGTGAAGTCTAGAGGAAGAGCCAGTCATGAACCACAAGGAAACATCAAGAGATGAAAACCAAAACAAAGGAAGTAAGGAGTAGATTGAAAGGTTTCCAATATAACTTATCAAGGAATGGGACTGTCTCCCAAAACATAAAGAAACATATTTTGGGAAAATTCTGCTCAGCACAGGAATGATGCCTGCAGTCTCTAACTGCAAATTCTAACTTTTTTAAAATATAGAATAGGTAATAATATGACTAACTTTCATTATGGTTTAACTGCCTGCAAGATACTATGCTTAGCAGGAAGGAAATAAAATTCAACCTCAGGAATCAGTGTGAAAATTCTATATATTGTGAGGAGAAGGGCACATAAACAAGCAAGGGAGATGGGACAGCAGGGATGGGGGAGGGTAAAAGATAAAACTGAAAAGTTATGCTACGACCTAATGCCATAGTAAATATTTGGACTTTAAATAATAAACATGCTAAGTTTTTTGAGCAAGGAAGAGACATGATTATATGTGTGTTTTGCCCAACTGTGCATTTCACCTCTTTATTTTATTGTATGCATTATTTGTCTTGAAGCAACTTCAGATTTACTTTGTTAGTAAGAGACCCAGGTTATCTATATTAGTCCCAATAACTTGTTTTGAGTATTGATGTTAGAGACTGCTGCTCAGCCTTGTCTCCAGATTTAATGCAACTGAACATTTATTGAACTTGCCTTCAAGGAGTCACAGTCTAACACCACAATCAAAAGTAGCTCTCTTAAACCTCAAATCATATTTTTTTTGTTGTTGTTGTTTTCATTCAATGAAGGTGAAGTTGAACAGGCACCAATCTTATGGCAATCCATGATTTTTTCCTACATTTCTCCATTTTCTTTCTGAGCTCACTCAGTAATCAAGTTCACTTAAAGATAGTAGTTTAAAAAACTGAAAATAAGCCAAATGTTCATTAACCGATGAACAGATATGCAAAATATGGTTTGCACATGCAATAGAATATTATTTAGCTATAAAAAGGAATGAAGTGCTACAACGTGGATGAAACTTGAAAAAAAAAATATGCTTAGCAAAAGAATCCTGACACAAAATGTCACATAAATTTCATGCTTCTATTTACATGAAAAATCTGTGAACACAGAAAGTAAGTAAGAGGTTGCCAGAGGGTAGGGGAAGGAGGGATGGAGTAACTACTAATATGCATGAGATTTCTTTTTGCCGTGATTAAACTATTCTGGAATTACATAGTAGTGTTGGTTGTATAGCTTGTCAATATAATAAAATCCACTAAATTATGCACTTTAAAATGATCAGTTTCGTGGTAAGTGAATTACACTTCAATAAAGCTGTTAAAAAAAATGGTAGAAAAAAAGATAGTGGCTTAGGTCAATCCATAATCCTCCCACATATACTATCAAGCCATATTTGTCTTCTGGAAACAAAAAAACAGATTTCCATTGCCCTTTTCACCTCCTTCTCAAGAACAAGGTCAAAGTCCATGTTGTGTGGATATGTAGTATATTTCTGGGAAGTGGGGGGAGACTCGTTAAGGAAAAGGGATACAATGTTACATATAAACAGATTTCTAACTTTCCTTCCTGAAAGGACTTGGAGAGGATTCTTATAAATAAAGGGCCAAGTTTTATTAGCTTCATTGTAAACTCCCCTTCCATGAGTATCAAATATATATATTAAAAAAAAATATGCAATGCACTTTCAGGAGTTACCAATAAAGTTTACACCTACTTTGGCCATTTGGAAATATATCAGAAACATGGAAGCCCTTTAAAGGTCCCTGTTTTCTGCTATAATCATCCATATTTACCAAAACCTTCACTTGTCACAGGGAGCAGTTCTCATCTGAACATTCAGTTAACAAGAAAATTCTTGTAGATGGCTTTTCCTGTCTCTATTCCTGTCTTCTCAATGTTTTACTGATCCTAGTTTCCAATCCCCAACACTTTAAACTAGCAATGAATCCTTGCTTCATATCTGCCCTTATAACAAGCTGCACCCAGAAAGCTCAAGCCATTTTCAAATTCTGGCATCTATATTGCTAAAATAATAAGGCAGACTAAACGTGCTCCATTAAGTAGAAAAAAACAAAAACAGGAAAAAAAAATAATGAAGCTCTTTGGGACAGTGTCCTTAAAAGTATGTTCCTGAAGGCAATGTTGGTTGCTGCATTTAGCTGCTTAGGTTCATGGAAACAGTTGAGTTGTACGATGTGCAAATAAAAGGCTGTAGACCTCTGAGTGCAAGCAAGTAGCACCTCATTATACAAATAGAAGCAACTCAACTATGCATGCCCTCAAACTGAGCTCAGTGTTCTGCTGCATTTCAAAAATATCCATCTGTTCCAAGAGAAGAAACAGGAAGTTTTGTTAATTATCTCTCACAACCCACTAGTTAGTTTCCAGAATAATCACTAAAGCCATCTTTCCTGAATAAATTTAACAAGTAAGTTACAAGATGCAGCACAGTAGATAAACCTTACATTACTCCTTTTAAATGAACCAAATCTATCAGTTGGCCAATTGTAACCCTTGCTGCTTCTAAACCCCATCCTGTGTCCTCAGCACTGAACAGATTATTGTTCCAAACACTATGTTCTTATATGACAATATTGATTAATAAAGCAATATAACACTAGATATATACAAAACACTACATATCACACAACCACTTAAGATATTTTCCGATTTGTTGTAGGCACAATTCTGCTTTCAGATTCCATTTAAACCATACCACAAATTTTTACCCCAATTAGAAAAATAAATTCATGGAAAATATTTTTTGTTGTTGTTTATTAGCTAATTTAAATAAGTATCTCTAAAACTTCCTCCCCAGTCCAATTATGTTGCCTTTACTAAAATTCCATGCCAGAATGTTATAATGGTATTAAGGATACACATGCCCAGTTGGACTCTTGCCATTATTCTATAAATCATTGCCAATTATGCCAATAAAGCATCCAGGGCAGTGATTGATTTCTTAGTTATGCAGTCAGCTGTTCTTCGACATTTTGTTTTCCTTCAAATGTCTCCATCATGGCCTAGTTTCCTGACACCATGATGGTTTACATTTCCCCAAAAGAGACATTTGTACACATCTGCTGGTGAGAAAAAAAGAGTTTAGAAATTCAGTGAAACCTCATTAATTCCATTTCACTGTTGGGAAAAATGACCCAAATTCATGAAAATTCTGAATTGTGAAAGATTTTTAAAGAAATACAAAGTAGTTTTTTCCCCCCTAACTTTGTATATTCTAACAAAGACTAACAAAAATTTAGTTTTCAAAGAGCTCAGCCTAGGAAATAAATATATAAATGTATTAAAATGTAACAAATATTTATCATAACATTTGGTTGTTGATACGATCTGAATATGGTTTATCCCCTCTGACATGATGTTGGAGTTTAATGCTGGTCACAGGGTATTAGGAGGGCAAAAACTTAATTTGGCTCTGATGTTTAGAGATGAGGCCTTTGAGAGGTGATTGGAATTAGATTCTTTGGGATGGAGCCCCAGGATTGAATACAGGTGGCATTATAAGAAGGAGATCAGAAGATGCACACTCAGCAGCCTCCCTGTCTCTCACCATGTGATCCCCTGTGCCACCTTAGGATTCTGCAGCAAGAAGACCATCCCCAGATATGGCCTCTCCACCTAGACCCCCCAACCAAGAACCAAAATCAACCTCTCTCTTTAAAATTTACTCAGTCTGTGGGATTGTGTTATCAGCAACAGAAAATAGACTAATGCAACTGTTAACTCAGATCACTTCTTTACTGGCAAAAAGGGGGCATATTATTTGGAATCTTTGAATCAATAATTCACTAAAATGAATCATTTTCCAAAACTCAAAATATTTTGGGGGGGGGTCAAATAACTCAAATGTGGTTTTGATCCAAGTCTGGATATTTGATATTTTTTCAGATATTCATCCCTGTGATAGAGTTGAAAGTCCCATTGACCTTGAAGCCAAACAGATCTGAGTTAAAATCCTAGCTTGATCCCTCACTAATCCTATAGAATTTATCTATTATTTCAGTCAACAAGTATGCCTGCCCTGTGGATACATGGAAGTCCCTACCTCCTGAAGGTTAACTCTTACACGTAAGGTAAAGAAGGTAATCCAATAAAGAAATAAGGTAATCTCAAATAATGGTAAGTCTGTAAAGAATAACTAGAGTGAGACTTTAGAATGGGATAGCATGTGAAGATGGTGAGGGAAGAAAAGAGTAGATGATGTCCCCATTGAAGATCCAGATGGAGCAAAGGAGGGCCAGTTATGTAAAAAGTATAAAGTAGAAGTGAGACTGGTTTTTTCCCCCCTGCTATGGCATGTGGATCTCAAAGCACCCAGTAAGTGAAAATAATGAATGGTGGCAAGTTTTTATTTTATCTCTGGACAAGTAGCATTTTTAAGTAAAGGAGATGGCTTCGTGCCTTCAACATGCCTGGCTGTTGTATCTAACATACTCCATAGAGTATGTTAAATACTCTGGGATGGAACAGAGTATTCAGGGCAAAGGGACCACACAGTGTCCCAAGTTGAAACAAATTTGTCTTTAAAAGAAAAGAAATAAGGCCACTGCAGTTGCTCTCTCTGAGTGACAAGTATCTTTGTATGTGAGATGGGAAGAACAATAATGCCAATGTTGCAGAGTTACTATTAGAGATTTATTTGTAAAGTACTTCAATAGTACCTACAATATCTTGAACACTCAAAAAAGTAACTGCTATTATTATCATTATAATTAATGTCTGAGATACTAAAATCCTGTCACTCACTAATCCAATATCTATAAAACCAAAAGAAGTTCTCTACTCAGGATTCTGAATAAGTTCCAAAGAACTGTGTTTATCTAAAGTGCCAGAGCTGAGTTTTGCTTTATCACCTCTTAGAAGCAGACATTGATATTTACTTTTACACACCCATGAATATATGTTTTGGTCAAAACATGTTCAAAACATTTTAATAAAAACTAGCACTGAAAGATGTTTCACAAAACTTGTAGATGCATGATAAAAATTGGTATGAATAAAGTAGAAATGTGTCTCCCTGGGTCATTTATAAATATGCATGTTCTCTGCATTATAAGGCCAAAGATATTTAAATATATAGACTGTGTCAGAATTGTTGTACCATTGTAACTTGAATTAAGTGTTCATAATATACTTTCCAAATGAGCAGTCTAAGCCTGTTAATTGTCCTAAGTATAATCAAATTCAAAAGCATCCCTCTTAACATTTAACTTTAAACCACCCCTGGGTGATAATCGAATCAATCATACTACTTCATAATCATTGCCCTAATATTTACTAAGGCCTAAGATACTGAATTCTTCCAAACAATAAAAAAATCTGCACACCAAGAAAGCTACTTCCAAATATAATTTAAATAGGTTAAACCTTGGGGCTGTAGAAGAAAAAAACAAATATTTTCTAATTCATAAGAAATATTGCTAATTAAAAGAAGCCATCTCCTTACTTAAAAATACTACTTTTCCAGAGATAAAATGAAAACTTGCCACCATTCATTATTTTCACTTACTGGGTGCTTTGAGATCCACATGCCATAGGGAAGGGAAAAACCAGTCTCACTTCCACTTAAATATCTTTGTTCTAAAATCAGCTATGGAAAAAAAAAAAACTTGAACCAAATAAAGTAGTAATGGATTATAACCCAAAATGTAAAATATGCACCCAGGAGTCAATACTGAGATGAATAAATGTTTGAAAAAAATCAATAAATAGAGCAGAGGAACCTCCCCTTCAGAAGAATTCTAAATTATTTATAGAGATACTCTGCCTGCAAGGAGATGAAACAAAACTCCCCACTCAAATGTATGCTCTGGATAGTGAACTCCTTCTAAAGAGCTCAGTAAAGAAAGTAGAGAAAACCAAAAACTAGACAGTGGAGAAATCTGACAAACACAACCTCAGCCAGGTGATCTAGGTTGACATCATAGTAGCCAGGCATGTTGATGGCACTCACCCTGGAGATGATGCTCTGAGACGATGTGTCAACAATGGTATTTTACTTCTGGGGTCTTCTTTTCCCAAATCCCTAACCCCAGCCTAATCATGAGAAAAAAAAAATGAGACAAATTGCAACTGAGGGATGTTGTACAAAATACCTGGCCAGCACTCTTCAAAACTGTCGAAACCATCAAAAACAAAGACTAAGAAACTGTCACAGCTCAGAGCAGCCTAAGGAGACATAATGACTAAATTTAACCTGATGTCTTGGAAGGGATCCTGGAACACAAAAAGAGCACTGGGTAAAAACAAAGAAAATTCCGTGTGAATTTTGGTTTAAAAAAGAAAACAATGGACATTCTCAAGTTTCTTGGATCCTTTGAAATGAGCCTAAATGAACCAGGATTAAAATATACTATTTTCATTAACTGATTTTCTTTTTTTCTAGGTTATTGGTTTACTCAGCATAAAAATACTATCAATAACAAGAGACAGCATTTGAAGTCAGCCCCAAAGTTATCAACATTAATCCTCCTAAGGTGTTTTCAAATGTTACTGACTTAACTAATAGTAACATTTATATCTGTGATCTATTTAGAGTAGCAGAGAAAGCTGCTCAGGAATGTCAGTTACCCTCTAGGAATTGCTTTCCTTCTATGGAATTCTTGTTAACTTGAACCCTTATGAGGAAATAACAGTGTGACGTATTAGCAGACTTCTCTTCCGCACTTTCTATGCAGCAAGAATGATAAGCATTTTTTAATATATTATCTCATTTAAACCTCACAGCAGCATCATTATAATCATCTCCATTTTATGGATGAGGAAATTAAGGCACGAGTAACTCGCCCAGTACCCAGACTAGTAAATGACAGAGCCAATTTCTGAACCCAGGCACTCTGGCTCCAGAGCACATGCACTGGTTTTCTGCACACAGTCCCCTCCTCTCTCCTGAGTCCTCTGTCTGAGCTACTGGATGTCTGCCTAAGTTGCCCCATATCTTGAGTGCCCCCTTTGTCAGCTTCCACCACCAACCTTGGGAAACTTGACAGGATTTCTCAATTAGGCAGATTGGTTTCTTGTCCCTAGCTGTTTAGTTCTTCAGGAGGAGGATTCAGGGCTTGAGACAGAGTCTAGATTCTGTTTACTCATGCAGGCTGTTTGCTAAGGAGTGTCTGGGGTCTGGCACTTGTGGAAGAGACGGGGCTGGGCAGGAGAAGAAGCTGTGAAACAGACCCAAACAACCACCTCAGACAACTCCACAGGGGGCTCTTGTAATTATCTCCAGGTGGGTCAAGATGGCCAGGTTTTCATAAGTAGGATGATGAGTTCCTTGGTCACCCTACCTGAGACCAGCAGAGAACAAACAAAGTCTGTTTTTATTGTTGTCCCTTCATACCCATGCCTATTCAAAGGCATGTGTCCTGGGTTCCCCTTGGGTAGTTTTGCCCTAGGGGGGCCCATTTGGAAAGGTAATAATGGGACTGATTTTCATGTGACAGGGATCTTCCCTTGTACCCAGGTGTTAAGCATTGAGTTTAAAATTCTACCATTAGAAATTCTTTTTTTCCACTATTTTGAAGACTTTTTTGTCATCAAAACACTTTTACTAAATTGCAAAGACCCTTCCAAAGAGGCAATTTAAACCTTTTTCAGCTAATCTTAGTAGACCTTAACTGATTGTAGCTGAGAGCAAAGAAGAGAACACTTTGAAAGAGAAATGGGGCACTAAAAGAAGGAAGAGGATGCCAAAAATAAATACTACCTTACTTCACCGCTTCCCGGATCAACTGTTGCCCGAGTTCTCAAGACGAGGCGATTCTCTTCCCTTTTCCTGCTCATCATTTCAGTGCCCTCAGGCTTCTATAAAACATGGAATGTCATATGATTCATAATTGCGTTGTAGAACATCAGATGGAGTCTAATTATTTCTCTGAAACTGATTTCTTCCCAGTTGGACAATATTTATTCCCACTTGGGTCTTCTTAATTCCTTCTACATAACGCCAGAAGAAATATGCCTAAAGAGATCTCTGAGAAAAAGTTTAGTTCTCACTAATTGTGGAGTCCCACAAATATAACTGAAGATTTAATATATTCCCTTATATTTACAGATGTCAATGTAAGTTGAAGATATGAAAATTACTGGAGACCAATTTACAACAGCTGGAGCAAATTAGGATCATTGCAAAAAAAAATTTTTTTTTTAATTTTTTGAAAAGAAGGAAGTAATGAAACAACCAGCTCTAGGCAAGCCATATGTGCCAGCTCAGATCTTTATTAATGGAAGAACAGCTACGCAGTAAAAAGAATTTAGTTCCTATGGCAAATCTCTACAGCAATGTGTGTAGATTATAATCCTTTAATCTCAAAGTGAATTACCAAAAAATTACATAGTGATTCAGAGGCAGTTTCTATAGTGACCTTATTCCCATATGCTTAAAAGACTTCCTCTTTATTCACCACAATGCCTAAAAGTCATGATAGTTTTTAAAATTTGGGAACAGGGTAAATTTTATTTTATCATTACTGGAAAATTTATTTAGCTGTAAAGAATATTCAAAGTGTATTCTTTACATACACACATATATGTGTAAAGATTGTGTATACATCAGATAAATACATAACATATATAGGACATATATATAACATATATAGTTTATAAACATATATGTGTATGTGTTTGTGTGTGTGTGTATATATATGTATGTATATATATATATATATATATATATATATACAGAAATTTATAGCAGTTATCAAAAAAGTTACCAAATCTTGAAATATTGGTAATAGGTCAACTACCAATTATTAACCTTCTTCTTCTAATGTTGATAATAATCTATATAAAGTCACAATTTTCATATATATAACAAGACATTAGGTAGAGAACGACATTTGAGCAAACATGAGATCCAAACAAATTTTCTTGTTCAAATGTCACCCAAGATAATCCTTCAAATGAGTAAACCTGTACCAGCTCTATCTGTGCACAACAGAAGCAAAAAAGATAATACAGGACGTCGTAAAAGTCAATATGACTTCAGCAAGTTTTAGGGAGTTGCATTGTGATGCAGAAGCCTTGCTCAACCCTCAGCACTAGTCCACCCATTTTAGGGATTTTTCATGCCCAAATAATTAAATTTGCGAAGCTGGCTCAATGCAAAAGAAAAAAAAAAATGGAAATACCATTATGGAAGAGAATTAAATCAAGACCTAATACATTATAACCTTATCAACAAAATTTCCTTTGAGTCTCAACCCATGCATGTGCCCCATTTCTTCTTGTGAAACTTTTTAGCTCAAACTAGCTGTTCTAAATGTGAAAACAAATCAAATTGACAAGTGTCTCTTAAAATTACCCAGCCACTGACTCTATTTGCATTTCAAACATTTTATTATCAACTACAATTCACCATCATCATGTTAAAATAGTATCAGAAAGGATGAAGATTAGACAATTATCCCCATTATTTGTAAGCTATCATTATGAGTAAAAATTAATCATAATTCTTATAATACCCTAATGTTATTAGTATTAGTATTTTTATCTACCAAAAAAATATACTTGTTGATATTCATTATCATTACCTGTGATTTATGATGAAACAATCTGAGTTTGACCCTAAGATTTGCTTTCTAAAGAAGAATCAGCTGCTCTTTGATTCCTCCAAATGCTGGTGATAAAGGTTGCTCTTAAACATTTGAAGATACTGGCAAAAAAAAAAAACCCACCAATCACTAATCATCCATATACATGTCTCTCTGGAACACTCCATTACCAAGGCAATAAAAAATGATGGTGCTTTTGAGTACAGCATCAGTATTTATATACTGTAGATAGTTTTACTGTTGAACATGTTATTATGTTTATGCCTGGCAGTTATACAGCAATGTTCCCTGTTTAGTGATGACATACTATAGGAGAGTACTCTTATGGTAAACTGGCTAGAAATAATTCACACACTATCATCATCCTGAGATGGACAGCCCGACACTAAAAATCCTATTAGCTACAACATTAAATGATCCTTTGTACATTTCTTCTTCCAGGATTAAGATACTCGGAGGTCAACCAATTCAAAGATAAGTTTGCCTCACAACCACAATCTCACAACTCCTTTTTCCTGATTTAATATATTGAATCTCCATATATAGGTTGAATTATTCTGCATGATTAAAGTTCAACATGTAACAGGTAAATTATGCTTGCCAAAGAAATTTTGAACTATGAGGGACACTGACCACATACATGCTTATCTATCATGTAATTCCCTTAGTGGGTCCCTTGCAAAGTTCTCTCACTTTCTTCATTTTTCTCAATGTACAGTTCTTTCAACACATGATACGCACCTATCAGAAGTTTCACTACTCTGTTTTATTAAAAGCATGGAGGGTGTGATTTCCAATCCTTTAGAATTTCCGGATTTACTAATTAAATTGCTTCAATCATGTCAAAGGCACTTTTTATCACTTAGAATATTAAAATCAGCCCTTTTTGGAGAACAAAGTCAATCAGAAAAACTCTAAAAGCATGAAAAAGTGTTTCCTGTGTTCAGATGACTTAAAAGGAGCTCAAAGGAAATTCACCAAATTTAAATAAAAATTCATTATCCTAAAGAAAATAAGCCTGCAAATTAAAGCCAAAGCTGCCGGCACCCTGAAAAGAAGTCAATGGTAAAAGGCAGTCCTGCCTACCACACTTCTACTATTCTTATTCTCTTTATTCATACCCCTAAATCTATTTATATGTACAGCAAATTCATTATCTGATGTGGTCAGCAGGTGAGGTGTCTTGATTGATGTGTTGGTCCAGGAAGACAGGAATTAAACTTTTTTTTTTTTTAATCTGATTTTATTTTTATTTTTTTTTTAATTTTTTATTGGTTGTTCACAACATTACAAAGCTCTTGACATATCATATTTCATACATTAGATTGAAGTGGGTTATGAACCCCCAATTTTACCCCAAATGCAGATTGCAGAATCACATCGGTTACACATCCACAATTTTACATAATGCCCTATTAGTAATTGTTGTATTCTGCTACCTTTCCTATCCCCTACTATCCCCCCTCCCCTCCCCTCCCAACTTCTCTCTCTACCCCATCTACTGTAGTTCATTTCTCTCCTTGTTTATTTTCCCATTCCCCTCACAACCTCTTATATGTAATTTTGTATAGCAATGAGGGTCTCCCTCCATTTCCATGCAATTTCCCTTTTCCCTCCCTTTCCCTCCCATCTCATGTCTCTGTTTAAAGTTAATCTTTTCTTCCTGCTCTCCCTCCCTACTCTGTTCATAGTTGCTCTCATTATATCAAAGAAGACATTTGGTATTTGTTTTTTAGGGATTGGCTAGCTTCACTAAGCATAATCTGTTCTAGTGCCATCCATTTCCCTGAAAATTCTATGATTTTGTCATTTTTTATTGCTGCATAGTACTCCATTGTGTATAGATGCCACATTTTTTTTATCCATTCATCTATTGAAGGGCATCTGGGTTGGTTCCACAGTCTAGCTATTGTGAATTGTGCTGCTATGAACATCGATGTGGCAGTATCCCTGTAGCATGCTTTTTTAAGGTCTTCAGGGAATAGTCCGAGAAGGGCAATAGCTGGGTCAAATGGTGGTTCCATTCCCAGCTTTCCCAGGAATCTCCAAACTGCTTTCCAAATTGGCCGCACCAATTTGCAGTCCCACCAGCAATGTACAAGTGTACCCTTTTCTCCACATCCTCGCCAGCACTTGTTGTTGTTTGACTTCATAGTGGCTGCCAATCTTACTGGGGTGAGATGGTATCTTAGTGTGGTTTTGATTTGCATTTCTCTGACTGCTAGAGATGGAGAGCATTTTTTCATGTACTTGTTGATTGATTGTATATCCTCCTCTGAGAAGTGTCTGTTCAGGTCCTTGGCCCATTTGTTGATTGGGTTATTTGTTATCTTATTGTCTAATTTTTTGAGTTCTTTGTATACTCTGGATATTAGGGCTCTATCTGAGGTGTGAGGAGTAAAAATTTGTTCCCAGGATGTAGGCTCCCTATTTACCTCTCTTATTGTTTCTTTTGCTGAGAAAAAACTTTTAAGTTTAATTAAGTCCCATTTGTTGATTCTAGTTGTTAACTCTTGTGCTATGGGTGTCCTATTAAGGAATTTGGAGCCCGACCCCACAATCTGTAGGTCGGAGCCAACTTTTTCTTCTATCAGACGCAGAGTTTCTGATTTGATATCAAGCTCCTTGATCCATTTTGAGTTAACTTTTGTGCATGGCAAGAGAAAGGAATTAAACTTTTTAAAGCACTTATCTGTGGCAACCATGAACTCCTGTATTTCACATCATTCAGTCCTCACAATATCCTACAAGGTCGATATCACTATGCCCATTTTTCAGATGCAAAGACTGAGTGGAGTGACATTACATAACTTTTCTGAAGTTATTGAGCTTGAAAATGAAGAGCTATGATTTAAATCAAGTTGAGTCCACAGTCCCTACTTTTTCATACATTATGCTGAAAAAAAAATATATATATATATATATATATATATATCATACTATGTAAAAACTACCAATTTCCAAAAATTGGAATATGATAAAAATGAATTTGGATCATGAGGAATATAGTTAATTCACTTTGAACATTTAGAAGACTTTTTGTCATGTTTCAGGGTCATCATTACACACATTAATTTTCCTTTCATTATCAACACATGTATCAGAAGCATCTATCAACCAAGACTTATGATTAATGACATGACAAAGAATATATCTGTACAGGTATATTCTATAGGGACATGACAAATTGTAGACTTGTAAATCAATGTAACCATTTCAAGATTGTACATTACAACGTGATTTCTCATTAAGCATGATTGTATAAGGCTATTTGCATATTACCCTCAGGTGAAGCTCTTAGAACTTATTCAATACACAGAGATGACTGACCCATCATTACATTTACCCTTAAATCTTTAGAAACACTGGGTCCAAGTCTAACATCCAAATCCCCAAAGAGCTACTACTTTTAATTCTTAATTAGGGAATGACCTGAAGTAACCCCTAACATTATCCAAAAAGATTGTTTCATTTGTCATTTTGCCAAATTCTCAAACTAAAGGTAATCCTAAATAAGTCACTTTCATGTTACCACCAATGGGTCCCAATACAACTCAGCTTCTCTAGGCAGAATTTAGATTTAGTAATTTTAAATGATCAAGAGTTTTCCTGACCCAAAACATAGATTTCCTAGCAATTACCTTCCCCTCCCACATTGTGAATTGAGGAGAGTGCCCCCTTAGCAATTCATAGCCTTCAAGCTGCCTCATCTACTAGACTGACCATGATTTCTTCCACCCTAAACTTGAATCTTAGTGGACACCCCCATCCCATGTCAACTACAAAGTTTTAATGATTTCTCTGTTTTGGTAGCTTTGTATTTCTGCATTGCTTATGGAGTGTTAGAATAGGCAAGCTGATAAGACAGAAAAAAAAATAATGTGTGATCTATGCATATTCACGGTTTAAATGAATCTAGATTCATTGACATTTTCTCTCCAAATTCTGCTTTAAATGATACAGATACATGTCATAGATAGAAAAATTTTCTTCAAATGACTTAGCCAAGAATATGAAAATAAACCTTTTCTGATTTATAGGCACATTCTGAAAGATCTTGTATTTAAAATATTGCCAAAACTAGGAAATATGCAGCTGTTCATATAGGAGAAAGGGGTAGTTTAGAGGGAAAATCTTATGGTCAGATTTATTAGTGGTCTAGGAGTTTTGCATATAACATGAAGCTTAAGGGATATTTCAAACTTTCAAGGACTAATAATACTTGAAGTAAAACTTGAGTAACAATTTAGAAAAACAAGGCAGGTATATTAGTTTGCTATGATGGCTGTAACAAAGGATCATGGTCTAAGTGGCTAAAACAACAAAATTTATTTACTCACAGTTCTGGAAGCTAGCATTCCTAAATCAAGGTGTCAGCAGAGTTGGATTCTTCTGAGGATTCTCTCCTCAGCTTGTAAGTCACCATCTTTGCCCTGTCTTCACATAGTCTTCCCTCTGTACATACTTGTGTCCAAATTTCCTCTTCTTACAGAGACACCAGCCATACTGGATTTTTTTTTAGTCAGCTTTACATGGTTGTGTCTAACATACTGACAATAACAACATAGAGCAGGAAAAGTATTTTGGCTCACAGTCTCAGATGTCCATGGTCAGCTGACTCCACCAATCTAGTCCAAGGTGAGGCAGAATATTATGGCAGAAAGGCATGCATAGGAAAGCTTCTGAGCTTATGGAAGCCAGGAAGGAGAGAAGGGGGGAGAGAGAGAGAGAGAAAGAAAAAAGAGAGAGAGGAACAAGATATAATAACCAAGGGCATGACCCCAGTTATTACTTCCTCCGGCCACATCCCACCTGCCTACAGTTACCACCCAATTAGTCCATTCAAATTAGTAATCCATTAATGAAATAATACAGTGATTGGAATACAGCTCTCATAATTTAATCATTTTATCTCTGAACATTTCTACATTGCCTCATCTGAGCTTTGGGGGGAAATACCTCATATCTAACCCATACACTTATGCAAGGAACACCCTAATGACCTTGTTTTAACTCAGTTCTCTCTTTAAGACTCTATCTTCAAATACAGTCACATCTGACATGTCAATTTTGTGGAGACAGAAACCAACCCATAAAAGAAGGACAGGGTTTGTGTAGTCCCATTCTAAGCCTGTCTCTGCCCTCTAACAATTTCTGTTATGAATCTTACAGCGTGGACAAACCATTTATAGAAGGGGAGATTAACACCTAAGGTACAGATGCCAACAATACTGTCATGGTTACATGAGCAAAGACAATATTAAAAGCAACCTGCTTCGATGGGGCAATAATTTCATCATGAAAACTTTCAGTAATAATTATAAGACTTCATATCAATTTTAGAAAGAGAAAAAAAATTTTTTTGGAGAAAGGAGAGCAAATATGAATGAGCTTTTCCAATTTTGATTCTTATGTTCAAATATACATTACAGATTCTTTCATTTGTTCATTTTATTCTTAGTCTGTGCCATGCCGTAATCAAAGTCCACATAGCATCCAGTGCTTTGTTTTCTGGTAAATTATAATTATTCAAGACAGTCAACTCTTTGGCAAGTCAGTTTTAAGAGGTATGACTTTGGTTTTAATTGTTTAGTTAGTTCTCCTAGTTTCTATCAAGATGAGGCAACATAAATATTAGCAAGTTTTCAAATGTAACATACATAGGAAATAATTGCGCATACACCCTTTGTAGTAAAAAATACCATTTCTGAAGCCAAGATTTCCCAAGTGCTTCTATGTGTTTGGAATAGAAATTACTAATGGGTGTCCTTTTCTCAGTGACAATATTTGGGCTAGCAACAGTCACTATTGAGATCCAGAGTTCTCACTGGTGCCTTGAAATTTACACTCAGATTGTGCCACTTAATGACTCTGAGGATTCATATCTGACTTTTCCCTTAGCTCTGGGTTTGAATAGCATTTGTAATGAGAATAACAAGAAGATGTCTATAAATCAGGCACCCTCCTGAAGAAGTTTATCCTTCCCCTAAAGAGAAGTGGTAAACAGACATGACTAAGTGAGGTCCTTCCAGGCTACCAACTGGCTGTTAGCAATTCTGTGTCACAAGTTTTCAGGTAGTTAAATCCAATTTTCAAAATGTCATGATCAAGCACCAAAGCTTGGTAGGGAAATTGCAAAATCCACAAAGGGAAAAATCACTGTAATACAGGTTGTCTCTGTTCAATCTTAATGGACTCCTATTACTCAAACAGATCACGTGACTTGGAAAGTCTTTGCATGAAATTGCAGAGTGGTTTGGATATAGCACAGATGCCGTGGAAAGAAAAGATGGGCATTTTTTCAAATTGAAAACATGTAATGGTTGCCTAATACAGAGATAAAAACTTGGCCAGTTAAGGATCCCAAATTGACTTGTAAAACTCTAGAAAACAAACAACTTTTCATTATGCCTCTCATTTCTCATTTCCAAGCCCTGGCAGTGAGAGGTCTTTCTTTGGAGAACTGGTCCAACGAAGAAAGCTTTTACTGCTGCGTTTCATGAAAACCATTGTTTGTGACTCTGAGTTCAAGGAAAAGTCAAAATTAGCAAAGGAGCAGAAGAGTTAATACGCAAGAAGTTTCCAAAGATCCTCTAAAGATTACTATCAGTCAGATGAGAGCATCGCCTGTTTTCCATGGAATCTTTTTCTTTTTAAGCGAAGCAAGTCTGGTATTGCCAGCAAATGTCAATGCCATGCAGAGAGTAGATAAATTTAGAGTGAATGATTTCCCAGTTAAATAGGGACCAACAGTGAGTTTATAATAAAACAATTTGCACACAGTTTGGAATATGACAATGGTAATTGTTCTTGTGTTGAAAACAAATCTTTCCTGATGTTGCTTGTGGCAGAGCAGGGGCATGTCCTAATATAGCCCTTCCTACACTATACAGTGCAGGAAGGCATTTCTGTATTTGTGACACTTGCCCAGCTTACCCAAGAACACAGCACATTTGGAGGCATGATTACACACAAGAGTTTTCAAACCCTTATTTTCAGCTGGAAATACAGTGTTCAATACCAGACATTTGAACACAGAGAAAGAATGGAATTTCCTTTCATGTTCAGCTGATGGTTGATGTTTCTGTTATCTGGAACTTCTGAAGCTGTTTTAATCATGGCAGAGGACAGACTCCCAACCTGGCTACACAGTGGAGCCACCTGGGGAGCTTTAATAAACTGATATCTGGGACCCACCCCCAGAGATTCTGATTTAAGTGATCTGGGGTGTGGCTAGGCATTGAGATTTTTAAAAGCTCCCCAGGTGATTCTAAAGAGCAGAAAAGGATCAGAAAAAAAAAAAAACTATTTTAAAAAGGAAAGAAAACTATCAGATGACATTTTGTCATTTATAGCTATAAAAGTTAAATCTGCCTAAATAGTTTGTATCTCATTTTTACTAGCTTCATGACAATCATCCAAATCAAATCATCATAGAAAATGTGGAACAATAGAATATTTGAACAAGAAGGGACAAGAAGGGATCATTTAGTCTAAGGATTCTCAACCAGAAGTCACTGGGCTCCTGGGAGTCCAGTAGGTTGTGTGTGAACCATTTTTGTTCTTGTTTTTGGTACTGGGGATTGAACCCCAGGGTTTTTTACCACTAAGATACATCTTCAGTTCTTTTTATTTTTTATTTTGAGATACAGTCTCACTAAGTTCCTGAGGCTAGCCATGAGCTTGAGATCCTCCTGTCTCAGGCTCCTGAGTGATTGGGATTACAGGCAAGTGATACTGTGCCCAGATCGTGCAAACCTTTCAGATTGTGGACGGGTGCATTCTTCTGAGAGTAGTATCTATACATTCCACCAGTTTATAACAAGAGGCTCAGGTATCCAAAAGGTTAAGAACGACTTAGATGGACAAAGACACTCAATTTTCAGGTAAAAAACTAAAGACTTTAGTCAGGTGCAGTGCACACTTGTAATCCCAGCTGCTCGGGAAGCTGAGGCAGGAGGAGAGAGAGTGCAAAGCCAGGTTCAGCAATTAGCGAGGCTTTTTCTCAAAAAAATTTTTTAAAATGGGATGCAGCTCAGTGGTTAAATGTCTCAGGGTTCAATTCCTGACACCAAAAAAAGGATAATAAAAAACTAAAGAACAACGTGAAAGTAGAAAATAATGTTTCCCTTACCACTCCCTCCAGGACATCTCAAAACCAAGCCCATGATGGCCCATATGCTTTTGCACCAAACTAATTAAAATCTTGAACAACAACAACACTACAAAACAGAACCCCAAACAGACTGATGTTTTAACTAAATCAAGATTCTAACCAGGTAGCTGATATTTCCAAAACTGCAGAAGGGGTGGTATTTATTTTAACCACAACTTCCCTAGATTTCAGAGAAGTGTTCACAGAACCACCCCCCTCAACAACAGCCCCCTCTAATACTTGTCAGATTAAATATAAAGTCAGGAAATGAACAAGTGCTAGCCAAACCCAAGCCAAGATTATCTAGTTCCCAGTGTAGTGCTGGAACTTCAATTTGATTTCTCTGAAGTTTGTATCATGTTTAATTTATATTGCCCCATAACCTTAGTAAAGTGTGGGTCCCATGTATATTCATGGATGATGACCTCATTGGGAGTCTACAGCCATTCATGAAAAAAAGATTCCCTCGGAGATGTCAATGATATGTCTATATATATCACTCACAGAGCACATTACAACTTTGGGTGGTAGAAACTAGCGGGAGAAAGCTTCTTCCATAACAAAGCCGCAGCTAGGCAGAGTCAGCCCATTTAAGTCACCAATAGAGAAGGCAGAATTTTAAAAGACATTTTTTTTTTCTTTAGTGATTAGCAAGACTGCAGAGAATTACTCTAATATCAGATTTTTTTCCACTCTTCTAATTCTAGCATATGCTAGCAATTTTTTTTAGGCTAAGGTAAACACAAAGGACATGTTTAATGCACAATATTCAAAGTTATTTTTTTTCATTACATAGATAGGTATTCAGATATAATCCAACAGCATAAACAGGTTTAATTTGGTGAATTTGAGAAGTGAGAATCAAACCTGCATCCAGGTGATTCCATAAAAAATATGATAAAGTCATGACTATAAAAAAGTGAGCATGGGTTTTGGGAGTCAAACTTACCTTTGGTCTATAAGGAAAAAAATATCAAGGTTTACATTTTATGCTACTTATTAGCTGAGTGACCCAGGCAAAGTACTTAAACTCAGCTTCAATTTCACTTTGTTGAAGTAGAATTAATTGTACCTCCCCACAGAGCTGATGTGTTGATGTAAAATACCTAATATAGTGACTTGAATATTACAGATAACTCAGTGTAATTCATCGTCTCCCACTATTTTCTAAAACTTGTGTTTTTTTGTTTTTGTTTTTGTTTGTTTGTTTGTGGTGAATGCTGGGGACCAAACCCAGAATTAGGCATGTGCTAGGCAACGTTTTTATGAGCTACTCCCCCAGCCCAAGAGTTTGAGTTTTTTCCTTATAGACCAAAAATAACTTTTCAGAACTTTTCCCATTCCTCTTCCTCACCTCAGCACCACTAAGCAAAAATGAGCATTTTTTAATTCCTAAGTCATGGCAGGCTCACTTAAATGGTCTTTGATTTCTTGATTACTTTCAAGGTAGACTTTACATTTATTCACTGAAGCTTTTAAAATCCAGAGCAGAAAACATTTCATTAATGAATAAAAGATGTTGAATACTTCTTTTCCATGTGCTTTGAATTCTTACTCCAATTGTAATACTAGGTCAAAAATTAATATCACAGATTGAAAAGAGGAAAGAGAAAAGAGCCAAACTCCCCCCCCCAAAAAAAAGGAAAGAAAGCAAGAGAAAAACGAAGGAAAAAAATTATAAGAAAAAATGGAATATTTTGGCACCAAGACATAGTTATGGGTTGGAGTTTCCTTACAAAATAGTGTCTAGTTTATTTACTTCGTCATTAACCGTTTTTTTAGACACCAAATGAATTTGAGCCAGAATTATTTTAAGCTGAGTATGGGGTGGGGTGATAGATATTTTACAAGATATCATTTTAGCTTTAGGGAATTTATTTTATCATGGAATGTGAAACTGTTCAGTAAAAAATGTATGAATTTTATTTAATGAATGATACAAGTACTAAAAGCTATAATCATTCATAAAAAGGGGAGAAAGTTAGACTGGAAAAGTCCATCTTGAGGATATGAACTTTGGAGCCACTGGAGAAAGCAAATGTTGAACAGAAACCTAACATACTAGAAGATGTCAGTCCGTGAAACGAAGTTTAGGAAAGGTTCTAAGCAGGTGGCTAAAATATGAAGGTTGAGACTTGCTCAAAGAACTTTAAAGAAACAGATCTCTAAGAGATGGTGTTTTGGAATCCTAAGGCATAAGATAGTGAAAGGACTTGAATGCCATTGACTAAGTCACGTACCCCTTGGACATTCTCTCCAAACTTAAACAAATTCAGTGACAAAAGGAAGAAATATTGAATCTAGAAAAAAATCTTTAGAACTTCCCTAAGAATCTAAAGATAGTCTAAACAAAAGAAAATCTAAGTCATGACAATATTTTGGTTTCCTTTTTTTTACACATAAAGCATAATCCTAATAAGCATAATCCTAATAATTTGAAAATGCTTCAGAATCTCAAATAAGCCTGAACAAGAAACAAACCTCCTTTTCAGTTTGATGATTGCAAGCTTGAAGTATAATTACTGCTCAACATTCACCTGCTAAAATCTCCTAGATATACTTCTGTCATCTTTTAATTTGTCCATCATTTTAAAAGTGGTAAATTTAGAATTGTTTGCCAAGCAAACAACAACAAAAATAACAAAGATTTACATTGCTCCACTTAGCAAAATCTACATTATCCATCATTCTTCAGGGGTGACCATACTTTCCCAGTGATTCTCATTCCTGAATTTCTTTTATTAACAAGTCTTGAGGCCAGAACCATGACTCAATCAGGTCTCAGAATAATATCTGTGCCTAGAACACTGTGATGGGTTCATTTAAACTTTAATAATAAGACTTAATGTGAATGATTCTTGTGTTTGCAGAGAAAGGGAACCAAACATCATTTTTCTCTCATTTGCAAACTTAGGTTTACCTGGCCCTACTCAGCTTCCCTTGGAAATCTGTGTAAACATCCTGAAGCCAAGGGGTGTCAACTAATCTTAGCTAGTAAGATTAGAGTTGTGTCCATGTTGTGGGAATGCTGGACGGCTGTGGCTATAATTGTTCATAAAGAGGGGAATAGACCCTATTATATGAAAGTCTACTTCTTCCTTGTAGGTGGGAAAAAATGAGGGGAGCCAGTACAAAAATAAATAAATAAAAGTGAAACAGAGTGAATACCCAGAAGCACAGTTAAATATGAAGGGAAAAGAAGCCAAACAAGAGTAACTAAAAGATGAAAGCCACATGCTAAAGAAATAAAAAGAATGGTTGAGGAAGAAGTAATGATGCTTCCAGCAGTGTTAAGCACTATTACTTTTTTTCTCCTACTTAAACCACCATTGGTGCCTTTGCAAAAGTTGCTATCTCTTTCCAAAGTTGAGTGCAATTTATCTTAAAGGCATCTTACTGGTTAATACATCTTTGCAATAAACACTCGGCAAAGTGTAAAGAACTGAAGAAATAAATTGAAGTGGCTTTTAGTAGTGGCTGGGGGTACCAGATTGACAGCTTTGAAAATGGATGGCTTCTTTTTCTCCCAAGAATAGATACAGCCTGATAAACAGAGGTGTAAGATTCCTTCAACTGCTTCTTCAATATGCCTTCACCCTGACAAAGTAATGGCTGCGAGGAAGAGAGAACAAGTCACCTTTTCCAGCCAGTTCTCGGCAGACCCTGCTCAAGAACAGCCATTTAGCACCAAGGTGATAGGAGTATTTTCCTTACTACCAGCAAAAGTGAGGCAACTCACTTATTTCACTTGGAACGGTGAACAATCAAATCAGATAGTAATAACTTTTGACTACCCTCAGCTCCACTGGTTTCAAAGCGCCGAACTTAAAGTGAAAGTTAACTCGAGTTTCCCATTACAATTTCCCACAGCCATCTACTCTTCTAACAGTCCCTGGCACTAAATCAGGTAATGCAGTATAGTGTAGCTATTTTATCTGGTTCTCCCAAAGTTATTTGAAATGAGTACTCTGCCATCCATGAAATCAAATGAATCTCAGGGACATTTCTATTTATGTGGTGTGAGGGGGATCTTTCAAAAGAGAAAGGAAAAACATAAAAAAGGATGGAACATTTCCAAGAGAACAAGTAACGTGCATTTTCCCTTCTTAAAGAAAAGCAGCAAGTATGTATGAAAAATCGAGGGGCGTAAGTTAAAGCAGAGTCTTCACATCATTTATTTATGTGTTGAACTTAAGAGCCACTAAAGTCATCTTCATCATGTAACCCTAAAATGAGCAAAGACCAATACAACACAGCTATCAGATCACAGTCAGTAGATGTAAGAAAACATATGCTTTGTTTATCTTATACTTTCCCAAACAATCATGTACAGCTTTCTTTTGTTCCAGGAAATCATTCAAGCATATAATAAGAGTTCCAGCATGTTGAAACCTCTTGTATCTGGTTATTTTCAGAGAGCTGTAAACCTGCTGCCACCAAGTCAGTATTTTTTTTCTATGTTGCCAGCAAGGAAAGAAAGAAAGGAAAATCTATCATTCCAATTCTCATTAGGAAAAGTTTCTCCATCTTCAGTCCCTTCCATTCAAACCCTCATTAAGAGTTTGCATTTAGTGTTTAAACAATTTTAAACACCCATGATGTTTTCAAAGTAGAAAGCCCTCATGTGGCAGTCCACAGTCCTCCTTTATTGTCCCCTTAGCTCTTAAAATGTATCTTCTTAGCTTTCATCTTTCCTTGCATCCCAGAGAAAATACAAACTTATGGGCCTTATGGGCCTTCAACCGGTTTTTCTCACATTTCAAACTTGTGTCTTCTGTGCTCAACAATTAGTTCATTTTCCCCATTCATTGACTTAGCATTTCCTTGAGTCTTCACTGTCCTACACACATTGAATCAAATGCAAAAAGAAAGGCCGGGCATGGTGGCTCACACCTGTAATCCCAGTAACTTAGAAGGCTGAGGCAAGAGGATTGCAAATTCAAGGCCAGCCTCAACAACTTAGTGAGTCTCTAAACAACTTAATGAGACCCTGTCTCAAAATAAAAATAAATAAATAAATCCAAAAGTATCCAAAAAATAAATCTAAAAGAAAATATTGTATAATAGAAAAGGCCCTAGTACAGAAATCCTGGACTCTAGGGTTATTGCTATCATCCAACAATTATGTGACATTGAGCAAGTCATTTATTTCCCCTGTATAGACCTCTGAAACTAGGTGTTTGCCTATGTCACATCTGTGATCCCTGATAGCCCTGAAGTTCTACAATTTCACTGCCATCACAGGAATTCACTGCAAACAAGCAAATCCATAAACCATGCTAATAACTTTGAAATACTCATTCTAGGATATCTACATTTTCAATGGTTGAATACAGAGGTTCTCCCAAAGAGAAGTAAGAAAATTCTAACTTTGGTATCTTTGGCAATTATTGAGCCAATGGAGGAGTATTTGAAAAGACAGGTGGTCAAATTCCATTTAGAAGATTAGTCTTATTTATTTATTTGTTTTACTAATCTCTTCATGAGTCTCCGATTCACCTTCCATTCTCCCTTTACCCACTCTCTTATATGTCCAATGAAACTTCTTTCAATTAAAGTAAACAAGTGACCTTCACAGAGTTGAAACCAGTAGTCCATTACTATTCTTCATCTTATTTGACCTATCTTTAGCATTTGATGTTTTTGATTACCATCTTCTCAAACACAATTCCTTCCCTTGGCATCTATGATACACCCATTTTTCTACCTACCTCTCTAGTAATTTCTCAGTTTTCTTTGCTGCTTCCTCCTCTTTTTCACCGTGCCTTAATATTGGAGTTTCTGGTCCAGCACTGAGTTTTTGGTTCTCTTCTCTGTCTGCACCTACTTCCTTAGTAATCTTACCCAACCTGAAGCTTTAAATTCCATATGTGTAACAAAAACTCCTAAAATTTTATATCCAGCCAAGATTTCTTTTCTGAACTCCAGAACTGTAAAAGCAGATGGCTGATAGGCCTTGAAAAAAAGAATTCCTGATATTCTTGCCCAAATCTAATCCAACTAGTTCGGTTGGTTGAAGCTCCATCTTTTCAGATACTGTGACATTTATTGCTCTGACCTTTTATTGCTCTCATATTCTACTTCTAATCAGCTTCTAATCAGTTAGAATATTGATTCTAGATTAAAAATATATCAGAATTTAATCACTTTTTACTGATAATGCTATTCTTCTGTTATGAGTCCTCCTTCCCTCTCCCTCTCCTAAAAAGCTGCAATAGTTTCCGAATAGGTCTCTCTGCTTCTATCCCTCCATTACCAAGTCACAGTGATCTTTTTAAAACACTAACTCAAATCCTCCAATGGATCACCAAAACTTTCACAATAGTCTGGCTCTCCTAACTCCTCAAAGGCATCCTTACCTTAAATACAAAGGCAGAATCTTGGTGCTACCTTTTTTTCTTCCTGCAGATATTTGCTTGGCTGATTTCTTCATTTTATTCAAGACTTTTTATTTCCTTTCTTACCTTTTCAATGAATCCTACCCTGACCATCCTATCTAATACTGCAAACTTCCCCATTCCTGATTTTCCTTACCCTGATTTACCTTTTATTTTTACATGACAGTTATCACCTTACAATGTTCTATATAATTTACTTATTATACTTGTTGCTTTTTCCTGTCTCCACATACTGGAATATAAGGCAGAGGACAGCAGGGATCTATTTCTGCTTGTCCACTGATGTATTCCAAGTACCTGAAACTAGCCTACACAACTTTTAAGTACTTAATATTTGTTCAATGAGTCAATGAGAGGATCGATGGGGAGAGAAGAGTGGTCCTGTAGCCATCAGAACAAGCAACATCATGAGAAGCTATGTATGAAATAACAAGCTTAATAGAGCCTCATTTTAATCATCCAATCAACACCCAGTCCTGCTATTTCTTCTTGATCATTTTGATGCTGCTGCCAGATAGATGGTCTTTGGAGTTCACTTTTCTCTGTTATGGAAATCCTTGACCTCACCTATCAGAATCCACAAAACAAATCATACTCTTGGATTGGGAGCTGTGGACCCATCCTGGGTAATTTAGAAGAAAGCCTATAAAATCATCTCCTCATATTTCTGCTGCAAGAAGTGCAGAGGAGTTCATCAATATCTAACAGTTAGTGAGCTTTATGTGTCAGATAGTATTCTAAAGTTTCATAAATATAAACCCATTTCTTCCTTGCAACAACTCCTGCCTCACAACTCCTGCCTCACAACTCTCCCCCCATTATTAGATGAGTTTCTTGTGAACAACACTCAGAAAGTGCAAATGGGTAAGAAGGAAGATACAAAACCAAGGAAGCAGACCATGGCCCTTAAAATTTTTAAAGAAAAAAATGTTACCTCTGTCACAGACAAGTGACATATCTCCATGAAGCCATGTTTTGATAATACATTTATATTGACATATTAAAGGTCAAATATTTAAGGGTGATTAGAATTCTTCAAGGTGACTTAGGGAAATAGTCCAGTTAGAAGTGGATATAGAACTTTTGCTGTCTATCCATAAATTGATACTAGTCTGGCAAATGAACTTATACATCTTTGTAAGTAGTTTTACCCATAGTATAATCAATTATTTTACATATTTCCTGTTACTAGTCTTTCACAAAATTGATTAGCATGACAAAAAGTTTTACTAGCTTGACCATGCTCATCTCCATATCAATTCAAATATCTTTTTAATGCCCTATTTTCCCATCTCCATAAACCAAAGAAAGAATGTCATTTCAATTCACATCCTTGAAGTCACCCTGAGCCAGTTCTAATCATGTTAACCTTCCGAAAGTCACAGACTTTCACTTTTCTTAGATCTTCTTCATCAATTCTTTCAGCATACATTTACCCAATACTGACCAAACTGCAGGCATAGTGCTAAGCACAAAGAAGGACAGTCCATAGTCCCTTAACCAGAGAATCTAGTATATAGTTTGCTAGAGTTTGGATTTGAAATGTCTCCCCAGAGCCCTATATGTTAAAGGCTTGGTTCCCTGTGGCACTATTAGGAGGTGAGAGACCCTTCAGAGATGGGACTTACTGAAAGGAAGTTAGGTTAATAGGAGCATACCCCTGCAGGGATATTGGAACTCTGGTGCCTTCCATTCTGTATTTCCAGATCATCATGAGGTGAATGGCCTTCTCTGCCACATGAGACTATCATGATTTACCATGTTACCAGAAGCCCAAAGCGATGGGGCCAAGTGACCACAGACTGAAAGCCTATAAAATCATGTGCCAAAATAAAATTTTCCTCTTTTAATTGATTACCTCAGGTGTTTTGTCATATGGAAAGCTAATATACCAATACTCTGGAATGGTTTCACAAATGAACCTTCATCTCCATAAGAGAAGAACTAGATAAGTAATAAATAAGATATCACACATCAATTTAAATGAGTAAATTAGACTTAAATGGATCAATATAACTCATTTTTAAAAATGTGTTGATTGAAATAAAGCAGGTTTTTAAAATATATATACACTAATTATATTACTTATGTCCTTTTATAAAATGGCTTTATGTGTTTTGCTTACAAATATGACAATATAGCAAAAAAAAAATAATAAAAGCAGACTTGAAGGTTAAGCACCAAATTCAGATTAGTGGTTGCCTTTGGGGAAGCAGGAGGTGAGTGGCATTAGAAAATGAATAAAATAGACTTCAACTTGATCTGTAAAGTGCTATTTCTTTATTTAAATAAAGGAATTGGTTGGTGCAACAGCACATGCCTGCAATCACAGTGGTTCAGGAGGCGGAAACAGGAGGATCACGAGTTCAAAGCCAGCCTCAGCAATTTAGCAAGACCCTAAGCAACTGAGGGAAACCCTGTCTCTGAATAAAATATTAAAAGGGCTAGGAATGTGGCTTAGTGGTTCAATCCCCACAAATAGATAGATGGATGGATGGATGGATGGATGGATGGATAGATAGATAGAGGAATTAAAGCCAATATTTTTAAAGGATAATTCTTTTAAATTTAAGATAGGAAGATACATGGTACTCTTCAGTACTTTAACTTTTTATTTTCGAAATAGCTTTCAAATTTATAAATGAAAAGAGAGAGAGAGGGAGACAGAGAAGTTTCACATTCAAAATACTCTTCATACACCACCCCACCACCACCACCAAAATACTACTCACAATAGAAGCAAAGTGCTAAAGGTCATGGATATTATGCCAGACACACAAGCAGGTACTAAGTGAGCAGTGTGGTCAGAGGGGCTGTGGACTTACTTACACTAAGGAGAGACCCATTGCTCCTGTACATCTTCTTAAGAATGCTGGACTTCAGCCAGGCTTGAAAAATGATTGAAAGTTGTAAAGACTGTGAGGAGCAAAGAAGGTATTCCAAGAAAAAAGAGGAGGAACGAATATGCAGCATTCAGCAAAGACCAAGCCTCAGGAGTCAATAATGTAGGGCATGAATTTTAATTTTGCTATTTACTAGCTGGGTGTCCATGAGTAACTTAATCTCCCTGAAACTTTTCTCTTCAAGTTGAATTTGGGATAGTAATATATCCCTGTCTGCATTAGTGTGCAGGTTAAAGAAAATTTATGCAAAGATGCCTGACATAGGAAATAGTAATTGCTCAAAAATAAAGATAATTATTAAAAATTATTAGCTGGGACTAAGACGAAAGTCTCCTAATTTCTTGAGTTGGAGATACTTTCACAATGCCACAGTACTGATTTTGTAATTAACATTATCCTAATTTCACGTGGCCAAGAATTTTCACAATAATAAAGCAAGAGACCTCACTGGAGTTGTGGGCAGTTCACTAGATCTGAATTTTAAAACATGTCCCTTTTTGACATGCTCAGCCTTGCCACACTCTGCTTGCACTCCATGCTGTTGGTTGTTCTCTGAGGCCTGACGTATCTGATTATTCTGTATGTCCTCTATATGACCTTAAAAAATCAAAGCTGGAACTTTTGGTAAATTGACTTCCCCATTATTGAGTCGGTTGCTGGCTGAAATATGGAATATCAAATATGTTTTACCTAGGAAGTTAAAATAGACGTGTTTGGTATTTAATGCCTTGAAGTACTGGGCCTTCATTTGTTTACAGAAAATCTGAGTGTGCACAACTTTGGTCACGTTAGCTGTTTTTGAAAAACCATTTGCAGATTTCATCAATAGACTCTAACATACTTTTTATATTATTCAGGTTTTTATGAAAATAAGTTTAACTAGCTTTAAAAAAAACTTCTGAAACTTCCAGTGAATGGTACTTGTTATCCTACAAGCCCTGGCAACTTCTTCATTGTATCCAAATATCAGTGAGGGAAGGTTATATCCACAGGATTCCCAAGCACTATAATTCTCTCCAAAACAGGCTGACGGTTCCTTACCCCTCAACTGAGCCAACTGTATGTAGCACGATCTAAATCCAAATTTGGGCTGCTGAATTATTTTTCTCAAAGAAGTTTTAGCAACCATTATCACTAATCCCAAGAAACTGTCATGGAAATGAATTATTATAAAAATCTGTGTTTCTCTTTCAACACATATTTCCAAATTTCATTGCTCTGCATAGAAGGAAAGAAGCATGTTGCCTTTCAACACCACTTACTTTAAACAATTGAGAAACATGAGGTTGTTTAGGTCACAGGAGTAATCAACATGTACCATCCAGAAATCTCCTTTTGTTTGACAGGCTCAGCTAAGAATACCACAGAAGTTCATTGATAATGTTATGGTTGGGTTGTGAAGTATACCCTGAAAGCTAAATTTTGGAAACATGATTCCTAATGTAGCGATGTTCAGAGATGAAATGATCAGATGAGAGCTGTAAACCAACCACTAGATTAATCCATTTGGTGGATTAATAACTTGGATGGATTATTGGGTGGTAACTATAAGCAGGAGGGACATAGCTGGAGGAAGTAGGTAACTGAGGGGTGTGCCCTTTGGGATTACATTTTCTTTAGGGATCAAGTTGAAGTCTACTTTATTCACTTTCTAATGCCACTCACCTCCTGCTTCCCAAAGGCTCCTCTCTCTTCCGCAACTTCCCCTATATCCCACCCACCCCACCCGACCTTTGCTTCTTGGCTGCCACTAGTTGAGACCTTTCATCCACCAAGCCTTTCTGCCACGATGTTCTACCTCACCTTTGCCCAAAGCAATGCAGTTTGTCCACAGTGAACTGAACTTCTGAAGCCATGAGCCCCAAATAAACTCTTCCTCCTCTAAGTTGTTCTTATCAAGTATTTTGATCACACTGATGCAAAGCTGACTAACAGAAATAACATGCTGATTTTGTGCTCCAGAAACTTACTGCCACTACCACTGATCCTTCAAAACAATATCAAGAGTCTCAAGAATTCTCACCATCTCCCATCATTCTCCTATACCTTTTCTTTCTAAGTGACAACAATAGCATCAAAAACAGTTCTGTGATGTCCACCTGGGTTGATAAATGATATTAATTAAAGAAACCAACTTTGTCACACGGCTTTGGGTTTGCACTGATCTTGTCACAGAAGGAATTTGAAATGAACTAAGAAACATCTCAACCCTTCAGGGAAAATGTGCTCACAATCACTGTCAAGTTGACAGAGATTCTAGCAGTTGGCATTTGGGCCTACAGTCTAGGTAAGGGAGCCAGAGAGAGGATGAGCCAAGAATCACAAACTCTCTGACATTTCAAAGCCTCCTGGAGAACAAGGAGGTGGGAAATTGCCCTTGTTTATTTCTTTAAAGAATGTTATTACCCATCCCTAGGATTATTGGTCTAGTAACTTCTGTGGTTCTGAAACCTCCCAACAATTACAGGTAAGGAATAAATACAGATAGGAAAAAAAAACACAATTTTCTATTCGTTTTTTAATTTTGAAAAATTCTAAAATTAAAGAAATCTTTCTTCTTTCTTTTTGAGAGTCATCTCCAAAGACAGCAAAGCAAACAGCAGAGAAGTCCTTGGGACTCAGATTAGCCAGCAGAGCTCTTCCTTTTGTTTTTTTGATTAACTTTTTTCATGCACAGGAAAACACTAAACAGAATGAAAGGCAAGCAGCAGTAATTAGACTAGATTGCCCAAGGCAAGAGAGAAAGAGGCAAATCCTGTAACTCCACTCCTAAGTAACATCCTCCACACAACAGAGTGACTTCATACATTTTTAAATCAGACTTCTAAAGTTTTACGTGTATACATTGGAATGAGTAAGTGTTTCTGTTGGGAAAATATATTATTTTGCATGGAAGTTTTCATTTTCTCTTAAACACACATTTTCCCTCATATTTTAAAACATAGAATACATTGAGGCAGGGAGGATAGGAAAAATATGATGAGATGGAAATTAAGTGATAAAGTTGCTTGTGTCAACATAGCTTCCCAAAACATTATCCATTAGTACATAGATTAAAGTATAATATAGAGCAACTCATATCCTCTGCATTACAAGTAAAAATTATAGAGGTTATGTGTCTATTATATGAGATACAATTTAACCCATAAGGAAAGACATATAATTTAAAACAAAATATGCTTTAATGGTGCAGAGTTTTGCTTGTTGTCTTTATGATCAAGATATAAAAATGTGCACTAAATGGTAGAATAGTTGAATAAAGGTACCCAAAGCCAGTACTGATGAGCAGATCAATGCCATCCTGAAGTAGTTAACACAGCTCTCTGCCTTTGGACTGCTGGCATTTCTCATCAATAAATGACATAAAAAAATAAACTTAGCACATTGGTAGCAAGTATACAAACAGAAAGGAATAGCTAGTATGGTAAATAACTATGTGAAGATTTCAGAAGATCTCAACAGGTAGAAGTATAGGAAAAAAATTAACTAAACATAAGGTAATAAGTATAAAGGTATAGTTCTACATTGGAATCAAACCTTAACCCTAACCCTAACCCTAACGCTAATCCTAAACCTCACATTCAAACCATAACACAAAATTGGAAAATAGTGGGTAACAGGGAATCAGTGTGTTATTATTTGATTGTGAGGTTGTGAGGTGTCCCCCAAAAGGTTTAGAGGAGAAATGATTGGGATATGAGAGCCTTAACCCAATCAGCAAATTAATCACCTGATGGGATTAATTGAATGGTGATTAAAGGCAGGTTGGGTATGGCTGGAGGAGGTGAGGCATTGGGAGAGTGGCTTTGGGATATATATCTGTATTTGGCCAAAATACAGAGACCTTGCTTGCTCCTCTCTGTTCATCATTTGAGCTGCTTCCCTCTGCCACACACTCCATCATGATGTTCAGTCTCACCTCGAGCCCCAAGAAATGGAGCCTGCTGTCTGTGGATTGAGACCTCTGAAACCGTGAGCCCCCTAAAAACTTTTCCTCCTCTAAAGTTGTTTTGGGTGGGTTTCTTAGTCACAGCAGTGAAAAAGATGACGAAAACAGAAATGGTACCAAGAAGTGGGGTCATTGCTGTGACTAGCCTGACCATGTGTTTCATAAGTGTCTGGAGCATTTTGGATTTGGTGGGAGGAATTTTGAGATGTGTAACAGTACAAGCTGGAAATGCTTTAGGTTGTTATAAGGAGAGCTTAATGGCCGATTCTGGTGGTAGTTCAGAAGACCAGAATACCAACAGAACCGTGGACAGTGAAGACAGGACTCAAGAGGGTTTATAGGAAAAGAAGGACAATATTGGTAATTGGACTAGAGGCCATTTGTGTTATGTTCTGGCTGCATTATGCCCATGTCCTGAGACTTTCTGTGGGCTGATTTTAAAAGCAACGGACTTCTTAATTTGGCCAAAGAAATTTCTAGACAGCATAGCATTCAGGAAGTGGCACAGGTATTGCTGGTAGCTTTTAGCCAGGTTGTTGTGATATTCTGGAGCAGAAAGCAGAACAGAAAGATTTGAAAAACTTGGACTTTAAAAGTGAGAGTAAAACTGAGGCTAAGGAAGTTGCAGTTAAAGACATTACTGCCACAAAAGAAATGTTAATGACATTGCCCCAGCGACCTTAAGAAAGATGGCTTGAAGGCATCTCAGGAGCTGGCAAGACCACATCCATCTCAGTCTCAAGGAAGTAAACATGAGAATTCTCTTGAGAAGAGACCAGTGTGGTATCCTTCTTGCACAAGAAGGCCTAGGAAGTTTTCTCAGTGTGCTCAGACACTCAGAGGCTAGTGCAGCCAGGGTCCCTGGAGTCTTTACTACTGCTCATGATGGCAACAGACCCTGGTGTCAACCACAGGGTACTGGTTCTGCAGGAATGCAGAATGCTGGAGTTAGGGGGTCATGGAGGGTTTCACCAAGATTTCAAAAGAAGGCCTAGGTAGCCAGGCAAAGTGCTGCTGGGTTGGAGTCCCTGGGGACACTTTCTGAGAAGGCAAGGTGTGGAGATTTGAGGAGAAAGCCAAAGCTGGAGTGGAGACCCCCAAGATTAAGATATGCAGTACCATGGAATGTCCCCTGGCGAAGGCAGCAGGAATTGAGCTGAGACACATAGAAAAGCCACTTAGGCTGGAGCCAACAAGGCCACAGGGGTGGAGCTACACAAGCCCTTTGGAGAGAATATCATGATGCCATGTGCCCCAGATGTCAAATGTGGAGCTACAGGACTTGTTTGTCCAGTTGGACTTCAGTCTTGCTTTGGTCCTATCCCTACTTTCTATGGCCCTGTTTTTCTGAATGGAAATGTTTAGTCTGTACCATTATATATTGGATACTTGTAAATTACTTCTGATTTTTATAGGAACTCAAAATGAAAGTTTGCCTTGAGTCTCAGAAGAGACTTTGGACTTAAACTTTGAGCATCTTGGAACTGTTGAGATTATGAAGACTCTTGGGAGTGGAATAAATGTATTTTGCAATGTTGGATGATTGTGAGCTTTGGGGGGTCAGAGGCAGAATGCTATCGTTTGGATGTGAGGTGTCCCCCCCAAAGCTCACATGTTAGACAATTTAATAAAGTCTAGAGGAGAAATGATTGGATTATGAGAGCCTTAACCCAATCAGTGAATTAAGCACCTGATGGGATTAATTGAGAGCTAATTGAAGGCAGGTAGGGTGTGGCTGGAGGAGGTAGGGCATTGGGAGAGTGGCTTTGGGGTATATATGTGTATTTGGTGAAGAGAGATCTCGCTTACTCCGCTCTGATCATCAAGTGAGCTGCTTCCCTCTGCCACCCACTCCGCCATGATGTTCAGTCTCACCTGGAGCCCCAAAGGAATGGAGTCTGCTGTCTGTGGATTGAAATCCTGAGCCCAGAATAAACTTTTCCTCCTCTAAAGTTGTTCTGGGTGGGTCTTTTAATTACAGCAGTAAAAAAAAAACAAAACAAAAAAAAAAAACTGACTAAAATGTAGCACCTATCTTAGAAAAAGCCCAAATACAAAGTAGAGAATACTGTGACTAGCCTCAATTTATATCCACTGTCTCCCTCTGTTTTCACACCTCAAAACTGGGCATAAAACTATCTACCTCTCAGGATTGTTGGGCAGTTTAAATGAATTACTTTATAAGACAGAACCTTACAGAAGTCCTTGTCCAGAGAGGTCTTGTTAATTCGACTCAGTGTCAGCATAGGTCAAACATTATGATGCTCCCTTTGTACTCAGTACCAGTCAAATCAGTTAAACAAATCTATGACCAGGTCTAGGGGCCTCATTTGAGAGGGACTAAGAAAGGTAAGAAAGCATTTAGTGAGCATCTCTTACTTGTTTAATTTCAAGTTCAGGTGAAGCCACTGAGTCTGCTCCCGAAGAACTCTCAGTCCAGAAATAAACGATAAGATACTTCATCTGGAAGAAGATGGCACTGTGTAGGCAGTCCAGTAAACAGCCAATGAGAAACAACTGCCTGGATCATCCTTATGTCACCCACTGCACCTACCTCAGCTTTTGCTCATAGTAATCTACTCAGTACAAATTTTTAATGAGTAAGTTGTGTAAGTTTTGCCTTATATGCAGAAAGAACAAGAGAACTCTCTTTATATGTTGAAATTTTAACAAGAGAAGATAGATCTGTATCTGTAGCTCCAGAAAGCAGAAATGAGGCAAAAGGCTGAGGGGAGGGAGAGGTAGATGTGACTTCTCCGAGGAAAATATTTTAAAAATTAAAGTCAGTGAACTAGCAAATGCACTGTCACTGTGAGTGTTCAGTGAGAGGCTACGTAGGACTATCAGATGCTGTGAAGGGAATTCCTACACAGGCCTCTTGGAAACTGGAAGCTATGGGAAAAATTCTTTCCATCTTTGAGACACTAATCTGAAGATTATAGATCGATAGTCCTGATACCCGATGCAAATATTATAAAATCTTTGATACTAGATGCTGGGAAATTAAACTGGGAAATAGAATTTGGTTTAAACAGTTTTAAAAAATGAGGAGGAGGAGGAGGAAGGAGCTTAACATCACCTCAGGTTATAGTGAGGGCTCCAAATAATGTGCATTTGATATTAGTATGTAGAAATGTGGAGCTCAGTCTTCACAAGACATGGCAAAAATTTATCCTGAATTCCCTGGCTCTACCGTGGGGGACTGAATTGAAGGAGTTATTTCATAGTAGATAAGTGCATTAATTCCCCCTGGAGAATTCCCCTGGTGTGCTTATAATAGAGTATCACTGTTTCATAAGGAATTGCCCCCAAAATTCCCAGATTCACATGCAGCTCTCCCAAAACAGTGACTCCCCTTTGCTGACCTCGAATAAAATAAATCAAGTCACGTGACCCCATGCGAGAGTAAGAACTGTCCCCATGTCCTCATTATAGGCTGACCTCAATCTCCAGTACCCAGATACTTCATGCTAAATCAATCCAAAGGAAATACTGACAGTACTGTTGGTATTTAGCTACAATAGATACCCAGAAGATGATACAGAATCTCCGGTATTTAATAAACATCGTTCTATTTCAACAAAGTTATGTATTGCTGTAAAATTAATTGAGCTCCTTATATTTTATCCAGGTCTGGGAATTCGAAAGCTTGGCCTCCTTTGTGTATCTCTGTGGATATTCAAAGATCCCAAATCATGGTGCCTTTTTTTGTGAGACATTTCTCTTCATAAGTAGGACAAAGTCTGAGATCTTAAAGATTTAGATAGTAAATCTAAACTTCCCTTCAGGAAATTCATGTACTTGTATTCCTCTAAGTTATATTTCTTTGCCTTAAAAAAAAGAATTCCTCTTAAAATTTTGGGGGGATGGGGAGGAGGAAGCTGGATCTTTTTCCTTTCCCGTGTCTTAACTGAGGTCCAGGCCTGTATACATCTGACAGCCTTTAGGATGCTTTGCCTGCTACCTCGCTCGTTTCTGTTTGCTTCCATGTCAGTAAACGATATGCTTAGTTATGGTTCCTAATGGCTATGTCCATTGTTGCTCTGCCTCCAGGCCTATTGTCTAGAATTGAAATAAAAAGAACAATCCCAGGTTTTCTATCCAGAGTTGCATAAATAGAAGCAAACCAAAGACTTCACACAGAAGGGAAGTAAAACTGTGTAAAGTCCATTTCCAAAATTAACAAATAGAGAAAGCCTGAAAACCACATCCCCCGGGGCTCCATTAAGCCTTCAAGAAAAACCAGGATCTAACTTTTCACTCGGAAGTTTCCATCCGAGGCCACCTCGGCAGCACAACATTTCAATTCTATTATTTAAGGAATGGTTTGAAATATTCCCCAATTCAGCTTAACACCTCCCAGAGCACATTTCCACAGCGTGTAGGTGCACTGCCAAAAGGCCAGCACCGCTGCAGACAGGTAGGGGTAGCCAGGCCAACAGAAGAGGCTACATTTTTTTGTTTGTTTGTTTGTTTTTGGCAACTTCCTCCAGGCTAGGAGTGTTGGGACTGCAAGAAGCTAAAATGAGAAGTGCTACTCAGTGCCACAGTCAACGAAGCAGAAGAGCACAGCCCAGCACAAAGGGCAACGGCCCTGATGTGCCATCCCAATGTCCCACCTCCTCTGCAAGGTCACCCACCATAATGCCTGCTAAGGTCCATGTTTGCAGCTTGAACCATGACCCCTCTGGATGAATGCCAGAACCCAGACCAGCAAACCACTAACAACAGCTTCAATCCACCTCCCTGGCCTATGTTTAATTGCCTGAGTAAACATGATGAAAAATAAATGAGGCTGTATTTAAGCCATCAAAGGCCTCACAAAGGCCTTACCTTTCCCGAGGATTTTTTGGCTAGTCGGCTTTACTTCCCTGCCACCTCCATTTGCCAGTAGTTGTTGTATTAAAGTCAGGCTCAAAACTGCTTAGGCTATAATCCACAATCCATTTTTCATTTAACTTCTAAACGTTAAGATAAATAGAAACCTCATCAGTAAACATTGTGACAGTTATCTTTTTAACTGTCATTTATATAAACTTCCCTTTCTAAATCACACTCAGATGTATCAGTTGTTCAAATATAAACATATTTAGCAGAATTCTGTCATTTCCTCATATGTAGATTCATTTGTGAATGACTCACTTCATACATCTTCATAAACCTGAGAAACTATCTTTTGAGTTATTCACAGATGCAGGCGACGATGCCGGCAGAGTCAAAGCTGACAATGTATGCAGGGCCAGCACTGGGAGAGAAAGTAGCCAAAAGTCACAGCTCTGGGATCATTTTAATCTGTTGTTGGGTACAAGAAATGTCACAGAGGTTCACCTGAAATGAAATTATCCCTTTCTCTTTGCTTGTTTTGTACCACCTAATCCTCTAACTCTTTATTAAACATTATCTTTCCCATCTGCTCTAGCGAATGTTCAACACCTTGTGGACCAACTCCAGGCTGATTGGTTTTTATGGGCAACATGATCTCAGTTTTATGCACATACTTAGGATTATCTCAAGGACAAAGAGGATGAACGATCCATTAGCTATAATAAGCAACTACACATCTCAAGGTAGCTACAAGCATATATTTGATTTCAAAAGAAAAGACTGAATTAAAACATATCTGTCCAGAAATGTCTAACCTCCAGCACACAGAAATAGCATTTTCTCATCTCCATGCTCTGCTGAATGGTACTACTCAAAAATCACATCGCACTCCCACTCAATCAGACTTTGCAGCTCTTAAATCTTATTTCAAGATCTGACACTACAGCAAGGAAAAGATCTTTCTGAGACTCTGCTTCTTGATTATCTGTGGACAAGGCTTGAATATGTGCACACAAACACACACACACACATACATCTTTCAAAGGACAATTAGGTCTTATTGCTTTATATAAAAAATTATTTCCAATTGTGGATGTGTAACCGACGTGATTCTGCAATCTGCATTTGGGGTAAAATTGGGGGTTCATAACCCACTTCAATCTAATGTATGAAATATGATATGTCAAGAGCTTTGTAATGTTGTGAACAACCAATAAAAAAAATAAAAATAAAAATAAAAAATTATTTCCTTAACTTCTTTAGAATTACTTGTAACTGTTGCTTAAACTTATGACTCATCAATTATGAAAATTTAGCCAAGTACACAAAGTTATCTGAGAAAACCAATTTGCTAGCTGGTATTAATTTACAGACACTAGAACAGTGTTACTATTATTTATTACAATATTTAATTCAATGTAGAATGATCCACTAGGACTCATCTGCCCAACTCTTAACTTAAGTATGAACATCATCATATAGGTCTTTCCTTACTTGGTCTTCCGAAGAATTGCTGTGCATAGTCTTCTCTCTCTGCCCCAAAGTTTTATTGATGAGCTCAGTTTGTTTTCTTGGTTGACCTTTCAAATAAAGGTGCTTGCTTTTTCTGTTACTATAAAGCTTTATGATCCTGTAATAATAACAATTATGATGGCCTCCAATCACATTGTCTATATTAATGACAAGACATCTGGCCACATGTCTTCACAGCTTACTGATCTCATTGATGAGAGCTGTCAGGCTTCCTCCTTGCAACTTGTGTCTCAAAGTAATTAAAAACTAGCTTTTTTAGCAGTTTGAACTTTGTTTTGCAGTGAAATGGAAATATCACATGCTGCAGAAAGAGAGAATGTACCAGTCACCTGCTTGGCTTTATGCAATGAAAGGTGTGAAAAAACAAGCACAAGAGTTAATCAAGTACCCAGAGTGAAGACTTTCAAGCTCTTGCATATGCTTCCTTATTCATTACTTTGCTTAAAGAAAGAATGTTAAAATGCAAAGCAGAGTGTCATCTCCTAATTGAAGTTCAGGCCCTTACTTAACAGGTCAAAGTCAAGGTTAAACAAAGTGAAGAACTAGACAGCAGTGCTGAAACACACCCAAGCCATCCAGAATGTACCATCCCAGAGTGGAGGCCCCTGGGGACAGAGAGCAGGTGCAAGACTGATAAGGAGAATTCATTTACACTGGGTTCTTTTTTGTTCTATTTGAATATTTTGCCTGATTCCCATGTAACTTTAACAACAATAACAAACTTAGAGATGAGCAAGCACCAATCATCCTCTCTGAGCACTGTGACAACCATATTGATCATGAAGGTCAGCACCAGTGAAATACTGCAGTGGCCAAGGTTGTGTTTCAAAGTCCCAATCCCTCACTTCTTTTATTCTGCTCTGTCTCAACAGCCTTCTTCTCTCTGTCCTCTCAACCTGAGCTGGTGACATCCAGTTTTCACTCTGGGAAAGCAAGTTATTAAGCAAACTTGTGATTTTTAAAATATAAATGGATGATAACAGTTTCATTTTCATTTACATACAACAAAAAACATCAGACTGAAACAATCCTTTCAAATCAAATTTCAATGGATTACACTTATTGCAGAAGGTGTCCATGTATGTTCTATCATGGAAAAGAGAAGTTTCCAGGTAGGGAAAGTCCAGCTGAGATTGTGGACAGAAGGGTGAGCAGTTGTGTAGGTTCCTAGGCTAGAGAACAGCCCACAGGTTGCCCAGAGGCCTGTGCCAGTCCAGTCCTGGGCAGAGTGCTGGGAGGCTGGCTCCTTGCACACATTCCCTCCTGAGGCTGCCACCATATGCATAAAACACAGACACTGGATGCCTTCAAAGGAGTACTGCAGCAATTTCATCAAGTGGGACTCTGGGCTGCTGAAAATAGGTTCACAAGTTTCTCTGAATGCTTTCCACAAGGTCCCTTTAAGCTTAGAGTGATTTTACTCCTTTCTGCCTACTCAGTGCCCCATTTTGGGTACTACTTTGAACCCAAATTTTCTCCTTCTATTCACACATACATGCATTAGAACACGTAAGACAAAAGATTGCTTACTTGAGAATTAAATGTTTCACCTTTAGATGGATAGTAAAGCCAAACTCATTAATCTTCTGTTTTCTGCAGTATAATTATATGGCACCAACCAGTGGAATTGCTGGTTAAAGGTACATGTTACGACTCTGTGGCTGCTCTGCATGTCTGTGTCAATCTGTAAAGAAGTTGGCATGGGAGTGCCACTCCCATTGCGGAATAATTCTAGTCAGCAGTTACTTTGAGGCATCTGCTTCTGTAGCCTCCTGAGCAACTTTTACATTAAAGATTAAGCATCACATTGTTGCACAATGTGAATATACTTAACATTACTGAACTCTGTGTGTGTGTGTGTGTGTGTGTGTGTGTGTGTGTGTGTGCGCGCGCGCGCACGAGTATTTGCTTGTTTCTGGTCCTTTTTTATTTTTCATTCATGCATTGTAAGTATAAAAAGAAGTGGGATTCATTGTTACATAGTCATGTGTACAACATAATTTAGTCTGAACTTTATCTTAAAAAAGGTTAACAAAATGGTTAAAACTGTAAATCTCATTTTATGTATTTTTACCACAATAAAAAAAATTAAGCATCACTGATTTTTTTTTCCAAGATAGAAATGCCTTTGTTGCTTTTGCTGGTTTTAAAGCAATAAATACTTTTCTCTACAAAATACCAGCCCTAACAAAGCAAACAGTACATGGTTGCAAATGAAAGACTTCTTTATAATCCTTCCCTACTGGAATATTTATCTTTATAGAAAACTGTTACACAAACAACAAAAGTATATTATGTATCTTGTATCAAATTCCAAAAGAGTATAAAGAATTTCAAAAGTTCCTAACAAAAAGAAATGATAAGTGTTTGAGGGGACCAATATGCTAGCTACCCTGATCTGATCATTACACATTATAAGCATATATTAAAATGTCACACTGTAGCCCATAAATATACACAATTATTATATGCCAATTAAAAGTAAAAATAGATTTTTTAAAAAATCCTTTTTGTTGCAAGTGACAAAATTTAATTCTAACTAGCATCAGCATAAAAGATTTCACATAGCTAATAATTCCATGTATATACCTAAGGAATTTCAGACAGATTGATCCAGATAAAAATGATATCATCCAGGACTCAGTTTCTCTCTCTCTCTCTCTCTCTCTCTCTCTCTCTCTCTCTCTCTCTCTCTCATACCTACTATTCTCTGGCTTGGTACTCAGACTCCACAGAGTGCCCTCCAGCAGCAATAAGCTCATATCTCAGGGTCAATTCCAGAAATAAAAAGCAAAGGATCTCTTCCTGCTAATTCTCACCCAAGTCTTGTGATTTCTGTGAATGTTGATCCCTAAACCAATCAACAAGTCCAGGAAAATAAAATATTCTAATTGATCAGGCTTCAGTCACATTATGCCAACGGAGCCAGGTGTCAACTGTTCCCTAAAGAATGGACTGAGGGGGATTTATCACCCTAATAACAAAAAAAGTAAACAAATGTTAAACAAAAGCAAAAAATGCCCCCAATACATTTGCTTCTTTCACCTCTGGGATCAGGACAAGCTACATAATCACATAATCTGTGGCATTTAGTACATAATGAAAATATGGGCTCCTTGCTCAAAAAGCAATTTTTTAAAAAGTGATATTAATGGTATTAAAATATAAATCTTTCCATTTCTCTGTAGTTTCTCTAATTTATTGTAGATTTTGATTTTGTTACATAATATCATTCTAAGTAAGGAAATTTTTAATTTGAATTATTAGCATGAATTTTACCATTCATTTTTATATGGTTCAATATCAATTCAGCTGCAAATATGAAGATTTTAACTCAAGCCTGGAATCAGCAAAATTATACAATTCATATTTTGTGGCTCATAAATGCATATGTTTCAGTCTTAGCAGAATAGCAAAAGCTAACTAAGCTCTTAATTTTCCCACTTTCTACAGTCATCTACCATCACATTTTTCACCTTTACCTAACAAGTGACTATCCTGACTTACTTGTCTTGCTCTTCCCTTTACTTACTTCTGATTTATCATTTTCAATATAAGTGAGTGGCTGTTTTAGTCAGCATTTTTTTTCCATGCTGTGATTAAAAGATCTGACCAGAACAATTTAAGGGAAGAAAAAAGTTTATTTGAGGGCTCATGATTTCAGAGGTCTTTGTTAATAGAAGGCCTGCTCCATTCCTGGGGATCCAAGGTGAGGGAGAACATCATGGCAGAAGAGTGTGGCAGAGAGAAAGAGCTTACATGGTGATCAGGAAGCAGAGAGACTCCACTCAACTGATACAAAATATATACCCAAAAGCCACGCCTCCCAATGCTCCACCCACTCCAACCACATCCTCCTGCCTTCTGTTACCACTCAGTTAATCATATCTGGTGATTAATTCACTAATTGGGTTAAGGATTTCACAACCCAATCATTTCTTCTCTGAGCCTTCTTGCATTGTCTCACACATGAGATTTTGGGGAACAACTCACATCCAAACCATAACAGCAGCAAATACATAAAAGTAAAATAAGTATGAAGAAATATGATAGAATATCTTGGCCATTCATTTTGTTTAGCAAGCCATAGCATTTTTTCTGCATTCAAATCAAATTCTGGTGTGAAGGAACAACTTCATTGGGCTCTCAGGGACCCCATCTGCCCAGTCATAGATGAAACTTCCTTACCTCCTGCTCTCTTTGAGTCTCCCTAAACCACACATTGTGGGTCCTTGAATATTCTCTGTTAAAGGGACATAGAGGAGCTGGGCACTGTGGCGTATACTTGTAATCCCACTGACTCAGGAGTCTGAAACAAAAGGATCAAAAGTTCGAGGCCAACTTCAGCAACGTAGAGAGGCCCTAAGCAACTTAGTAAGACCCTGTCCCAAAATAAAAAATAAAAAGGGCTGGGGATGTTGCTCAATGGTAAAACATTCCTGGGTTCAATCTCCAGTCTCCCCCAAAAGAGGACATTGAGGGAGGATACTATATACAATTAGGGTGGATCTCTGCTCATGCAAATGCTCCATTGTCCTACCAGACTACACTTAAAAAATGCAACTTCAAATATAAAATACTTAAAGAGTTTTAAGAATTTGATTGATAGCTAAACATTAATTCAAACACAAAGCCCTTCTGAGCTCAAGGCTCTTTGTGACTACACAGATTGCACACCCATGAAGCTGGCCCTGAGTCTCAATAAACAGAATGAAACTATTTAAATAACCAAAAGTAACTGAAAAGTTCTGCAAAAAGACTGAGATATGGATAAGGATGCCCACAGTCCAGAAAGAAAGGGATGTTCCACAAAAAGCAGTAATGACAGTTAGGACCGATAAATTCAGATCATTTCAAACATCTACCCTATAATTTATGACTGTACAATCAAATTTATTTCATAGGTAAAAATCCATTCATTTTAATGGTTACTTAGTATCTTCTTGTATGATTGCACCATAATTTAAGAGCTCCATCTTAATATTTTGATTCTTTGCAATTTTTCAATAAGACTTTTATGAATACTATTGCACACTTATCTGATTATTTCCTTAAGATGAATTTCTAAAAGTATAATTGCTGAGTTAAATGATGTGTATGTTTCAAATTTTCATATATATTGCCAGAATGTCTTTCAAAGTGGTATACCAGTTTATACTAATAATAACATGTGAGAAAGTCTGTTTCCCATATCCAACATTGGCCATTTACAGTTTTGTCCATCTTTGCCAATCTGAATGACAAGCATCCTTCTTATGGTGAGTGTTAAACATTGTTTTTAATATGTCTGATCATTTAAACTCTACTTAAAGACCCTGTTCTACACTCTATGATACATGAAGGAAAAGAAAGAAATTGAAGCAATATGTTATTATTTCCTACCCAAATGAGTGCTAATGTTAACATTAACCATTTATTAAGCACTTTCTCTATTTCAAGCATCTTATATACATTCTCTCTTTATATCTTCAAAATATCATTGAATCCTAAAACTCATGAGGACCAATGTGATCCCCATTTTACAGAAGAAAAACTGAGGTTTAGAAAGGTTAAATAACAAGAAGTGATAGAACCAGGATTCATTTGGAACATGAGTCTATCTGAAACCAAAATTCATGTCCTTAAAGTTCCTGAAATATGTTCCTGAACTCAATCTGTTTTAATTTTCATATTAATATGGCAAACTGTCCTGTATCTGGTTGAATTAAAGCATAAAATAATCCTTAGCCACAGAATGAGATTGTCGCATACCTAGCAACCCCTGAGGAAGTTAACCAAAAGGAAGAACGTTACCTAAACTCTGTCTGGCCAGGAGCTGAAAGGCAACTAGGAAAGCTGAATGTGCATCACTCATCTTGAAGCCTCATAAAAGAAGGGAAATTGTATTTGCAAGTCCAATTTCTGAATGCTTGAGGAAGCCTCGCAGCAACACTGCAAGGAGGAGTTAAAATGAGGACCCTGTGAGGGGACATGGATAATATAGTGTGGGGGGCTCTCCACTGCAGGGTATGTAAATACTTTATACACTAATTCAATTACATTTTCAGATTATGCAGGAAGACTGATTTAAGCAACAGCCTTGCTGTTGTCCCATCACCCATGCATGCATGCAGGAAGACAGAGTTAAGAGAGCGAGGTCGACCTTAACTCTAGATTTCTTGACTTTTATGGGCTTAAGTTGGAACTTTAATGTTTTATTAATGTCAAGTTTTTGGAGTTGGTATTCAAAATGTTTCAAGTAGAGATATGATGGGTCTCAAATACCTGGAATCTGTTCACATTGGCAGGTAGTAAAAAAAAAAAAAAAATCCACCATTTTAGACAAATTTCCAGCCACTTAAGGAATTCAGTGGGATTACTTTTTGCATAAATGATTATGTAAAGGATTATTAACCCTGCAAAAAGTAAAAATATTTAGCTTGAAATTATAAATAAATTGGCATGGATAATGTACATAATTATGAACTTTTAAAAGTCCCTGCTCCGATGTATAACTAAATACATTCTTAAATTAATCATCTTTAGAGAAGGGCAAATAGTAACTATAAATAAGGAGATGTGCTCAAAGCACAAAGGAAATGAGCTAACCCTTGGAAATGCCTCAAAAAGTCAAGAAATCCTAGAGTATCTTTCCTATTATTCATAGTATGCATTGATTTATGAAGGAAGTTCCTTCCAAAACCTTAAGGCTCTGCTTGTATGTATTATTTTATAGGGAGAAGTTCAAAGATAAGGTTGCAATGTCCAATAATAAAAACTTTTCTATAACAGTGGTTCTCTTCTGTTTCAAAAAGCTTGGCCTTTGGAAAATCATGCAATTTACATAATAGCTTTTGAAAGGAAAGAAGGAATTGCACTGAGGGTTAATTTCAGCTTTATAGCATCTGAAAAAAATAAATGTGTTTGATGATCTGTATTTTTCTTGAAATTTTTATTTAATGACAGATTTCCCTTTTTAAATGCCAAGTATCTATGCACAATAAAAATTGTAATCAGATTATTACCATAAATGACTATTGACACTTTTTCTCAGTGTTACTTCTGTTTTCACCACCATTTATATGACTTGCCTTACCTCTTCCCTACTTTATTTGCAATGCTCATAGATTTTATTGGGGAGAATTTTATTTTTCTGGAAACTGAAGATTTTGAGTTACATATTTCCATATTCATAAATGTCTTTACTATAAAGACTTAAGTGGAAAGAAATTTAAACAGGGTAAAAAACACTGCTTATAAAACAGTCACTCAGGAATAATCATCTCAACTAAAGCAGCCGTCTTTGCAAAGACAAAAGGGGCCAAATTCTGTCCTTGGATGTGCACACACAGCTCCTATTAGCTTCGGAAAACAGCTGTGTGAGTGTAATGAAGGACAGTGTTTAGCCCAATTTGGTCTAATTTATCCAGACCACTGCAGCCATGAAAGATAAAGACAGATTAGAAGACATTTTGCATGTCAGTACAGTAGCATGCTTTATGTTTTACCAGTCCCCAGGGCTTCCTTCATCAGGCCAAATGTCAGTGATCACATCTGAGAAGTCTGAAAAGTATACAGACTGAATTTACTTGCAACGCTACTTGCCACAGTTGGCAATCCTGACTCAGAGGAGGCCATTCTTTCTGTGTTGGGGGCCAAACTCTAGCAAATTGAATTTACCAAAAGAAACAGCCTTAGTCATATGCAAATGAAATTAAATACTAAGACAAGAATAAAAGAAGTTGATTTTAAACCGTTTTTTTAAAACCAATCAAGAGATATTGAATTAATATGTTTTAGATAGTTTCAATGTTCTCATTTACAAGATATATTCCAAGGATAGGGTTTTTTATAGTGTGCTAAATTAAATTTCCCTCAGAAATGCTTATACCTAGATACATAGTAGTCTGCAATGGTTATTTATTCCAGAATGAGGCTGTAAGTCACAGGACAGGCTTTGTCTAAGCCAGTGCTTAGAAGATTAGTGAAAGAAGTGTTGATTCTCTTGCCAAATTGCTGCCTCTGCACACTATACATACCTTGAACATCACATGACCCATCCTGATTATATAATATTATACAGTTATAAAATTAATTATACAAGTGTATACAATTTACAATAAAAGGACCACTATCCTCCCCCCACCGTGTTCCCCCCCTCCACTGACAGTTAATACAGAGGAAAGAAAAAACTGACTTGGCAAACTGCTTTGTAAATCCATGTCAAACAACACATTGCCAAGTGTACTCTGTTTATTGCAGCTAATGGATACCCAGAGATGTTTGCTTTCATGGTGGACACTTATTTGACACTTCTTATTCTCTGGTACCTTTAGAAGGCTTCTTGTCTGCTTATTGTGTCTGGGGTCTGCACCAGGGCTTTTTACATGAGTAAAATTCCTATCGACATCAACAAAATACTTGGTGTGAGTATAAGATGTGCTAGAAAGGCCATCTCAGAACTTTTAGGGACAATTCAAAAGCACATTAAGAGAGAAAGAGAGATTTATGAGAAATTGGTTGAATTTCACAAAATGTGAGCTAATATTTCATGCAAATATTTTATCACTCGTCAGAGGAAGAAAACTTCCAAATTCCCTGAACCTAACATACCAATGGTAATATGTGTTTGTGTGTATTTGTGTATGTGTGTATGCATGTTAATGTTCACACCTGTGTGCATTACACAGTTATACTATATGCTTCAATCTGTCAGGCTTCATCCATAGCAATACTTCTGCAAATAGCTTAGTAAGCTAAAAAAAAAAAAGAAAAAAATTGAACATTTTAGCCAAAATACGATAAACAAATATGGTTTTAAATTGTCCATACTATGCTTTGCTCTTGTAGAAATACAGTAAGTTCAACATGCCTATAAAAATTGCAGATGAGCTATGGGTTAATAATGATAAGAATAGGAGTGGATGAGGAAGATAGTGTAATAAGAATATCAAGCTATATTCTTCCTTTGTCCCTTAAGAAAGGTAACATCCAAGAGCTTATATGATCCTTTCATTTCTTTCTTTACTCTTAAACTTGCAAAAGTTAGCTGGAAAAGCATGCTCCCGGTTTTAAGGCTGTAGTTGGTACCTGATCATGGATAAGGTAATAAATAGTTTGTGGGGCACAACTTGTGAAATAGGAACCAAGATCAATGCAAATGATATACTGGGAGTTTTATACATCAAAGACATAGGGAGTCAGGCACAGCTTCAGAGAACAAAGGGCTAATCATCCTAAATCAAAATAAGAAAGGCTGAGAGTCCAAGAAATTGGGTTGTCTAAGAAGAGACACTTGCCTACTCTGAGATATTAGCCATTTACATTATCCCAAATCGGGGTTGATCACTGCTCTCTTCAGCTCTTTGTGGGGCTTGAGTAGCCCCAGAACCATCAGCAGAAGAGCAGTACAAGAATTCTGCTCTTGTTACAAGGACAGGTGTGCTGGCATTACCAAGCCATTGAACAGCACCACTCCAGTGAATTGAACAACCTCATAACCCTGAAGCATAACTCCTACATGTCAACATGCAGAAGTCAATCTAGATCTCAGCAGGCAAATTATATGGCAAGGAATATGGACCCCTAGAATTTTCTTTCTTAACTCTGTGGTTTAGATAAGTATTTACATATTTTTGCCGATTTCTCAATCTGTGTATTAGAGTTTTTTTAATTTATATATGACAGCGGAATGTATTACAATTCTTATTACACATGTGCATTAAAGTTAATAATTTTAAAAATGTACTAAAGTGTCTTGAGCATTTGGGGTACAGTTTGAAAATTACCTAGAAACACCATAAAAATCAATCATTATAGCAATAAAAAATTCTATATATTGAACACAGATCATGTGCTCCATAATCTGCTAAATATTTGACATAATATTTTATATGCATAACACTTCCAAGAAATAGGCTTTTTATCCAAGTAATGTAGTTTTTTTTAAATTATGGGTTTAGAGAGGGTAAGAAATTTTCCCAAGTTTGTATAGCAAGTGATTCAAGATAGAAGGTGGAATGGCAGAGATGTTCTTCCTGAATGAAAATTGGTCTTCAAGTCTGTGTATATGGGCTCTGGGTTAATATGAAACAGGGTCAAACCCTTACCAAGAAGCTAAGGTTTTCTTGCCTCATAGATACACCTTTATTCCTAGCTATCAGAAAGACTCCTGGTTCCAGAAATATGACTTCATCTTTTGTCTGTTTTTCATTACTCTTATGTTGCAAGGGCTTTCTTCTCCCTGTAACATTGGGTGTTATGAACGTCCTTGTTTCTGGTTTTGTTTAAAAAAAAAAGAAGAAGAAGAAGAAATGGAGAAATACTCATAATATGTTTGTGTCCACAAACAAAGCTGAATAAAATTGGTAATAAGTTGTCTCTCAAATATTGTTTCCATTTGCTAGTGTTGCACCTAATGACTGACAATTTCCTCATCTTTATTCTCAAACAAGCTCAACAGTGCTGGTGTTCTGTACATCGTACGAAAGAAAGACAAGTCAGGAATTTTCTTTATTTGATTGTCAAACTGATTTTACAAGATTGGCAATTTGTATTCTCACCTTGATATTCCTTGGGAACTCATCAGGGGTCTCAGTTACAACAATCAGGATGGTAATACAAAAGCAAAAAAAAACTATTAACTGTTTACTGTGTCATCAGATGTCCCCCAAAATTCTGGAGAGTAAACTGGAATTTTCTTGTTGAATTTTTTAAGTCATCCTTGAGACTTCTTCCTTAGGCATGTGTATGTTTGTTCTCTTTTCTGTCCTTATGTCAAACCTTTTGAGAAAAGAAAACTCATATGCTTAATCAGAATGTTTTTCCAACTCTATCTCTGTGGGCCTGCATCCCTAATGAGTCACATTGGTCAAGCCCATCTCTCCTTTGGAAGCCCTCCTTGTTCCCTCCAGAATGCAAGGATGCTTTTCAGGAAGGGAGAGACATCAGTATGGGAAGCTCTCTGAGCATATAAAGGGGGCTTTTGGTTCATGTGAGAAGAGCTCACCACCCTCTAGTCTCTTCTCTATTCATCCATTTTACTCCTTTGTTTGCTAAATACAAAGCAACCAGAAGGTGCTCCAAGAAGACAGGAACCTGGCATGTCTTATCCACCATCCTATTCCTGGCACACAGAATAGAGTGCCTGAAAAGCTGGTAGTTGCTTGCCAAGCATTTATGGAATAAACAAAAAGCTACACTTAAACATTAGGACTGAGAATTTTGATTATCCAGAATGGTGGGTCATGGTTTTCCATTCCTCAGAATGACAAAATCATACGTCTCTGGTATGATTAAAACAGGTTTGTCCTGCCTATTCACTCTTTAGCCAGGGCTAAAAAGTCTTTCTATATAAATGTTTCTGGTCACAAAATCATATATTTATTGCATCATCAGGTTGTGACCAATCAAGTGTCTTGGCTACTGAAGATAGATCCTTAACCTATTCAACATAATAGTTTCAGATAGAAGAGTGGAAAGTTAAGAAAAAAAATCTAAAATTGTGGTAAGTAACAATGATATACCTAGGATTAAAATCAATGGAACATTTAACCAGAAAAAAAAAAAAAAACTTCCCAACACTATCAATTAATTTACAATATGACATTATAGGGACTTCTAATTTATTATATAATTTTCCAATTTAAAATAAGGATGTAATAGATAGAATTTCTAAAGTCTTTCTTCCTAATTTCCAGAATGTGAATATGATGAAATATCATGCCCATGAATATATTACATGACAAAAAAGGTTTTGCAAAAAGTTGAACTTAAAATAGGCAGATGATCCTCTATTATCCCAAAGGGGCCAATGTAATCAATGAGTCTTCAAAAGCTGAGAGCAGAGTCAGAAAGGGAAATCAGAGTGATTCAAAACATGAAAGGGACTTGCCTTGCCATTGCTGGTTTGAAGATGGAGGAGGTCATGGAAAACGGAACTCAAGTGGCCTTCAGCACCTAATAGCAGCCTCCAGCTGACAGCCAAGAAGGAAAGAAACAGGACTTTAGTCTTACAACTTCAAGGAACTGAAATTGGTCAGCAACCAAATAAGCCTGAAAGTGGATTCGAAGAACTTCCACCTAAGAGCCTCTCTCAGCTGACACCTTGATTTGGGCTTTGCAATACCTTAAGCATGGGACCCAGTTGAGTCTGCCTGGAACTTTGATCTACAGAAACAAATTTATGTTGCTTTAAGCCTCTAAGTTTGTGATAATTTTTACAGCAGGAATAGAAAGATAATAAAGAGATGACAGAGTATCAGTTTTATTTATCACATTATTATACTTAAATATTTATAAAAGGTTTCAATATAAGAATCAAGTTGGATTTGCAACTTTCAAAACCATATTTAAACCATGAAGCATTCTCTGTAGCTGTCTAATAAATGGGAGGGTGGGAGGGTTGGCAGGGACAATCTGGCGGAGATGTATGCTAAAAATTAATGTCTAACATAACCCAGGGAAGTTGAGTCAGTTAGCCAACTGGCATTTGTTATTTAACCCGATATCCACAAAACATCAAACTGAGCAATGGAGATAGAGATGAATCAGACAGGGTTCCAGTACTAGACCCTATCATGTAATGAAAAAAATAAAATAACATGTGACAAGTTCTATAATTTTTATTGGTAATATTGCCACAGTGGAATAGCAAGGAACTGAAAATAACTGAAGATGATAGTATGATCAATTACACGTCTTTTCCATTATTTTTTTTAAATATCACTAAAATCTTTCACTTCTTTTTACCTTATTCTAACCATATTACCATTCCGTGGATTAAGCCAGGACCATCTTGCCTAGATTTTGACCACAGGGTGGTCACCACTCTCCCCATCAGCACTCTTATTATCACCCAATTGGTTACCTACTCAGCAACCGGAGCAATATTTCTTGAGTATCACTCTGCTGTGTCACTCCTCTCCATGATACCTTTCAATATCTTCTCATTATATAATTTGCAAACTCTTTAAAAAGATTCATGTGACCTTCTATGACTCAACCTTCACTTGCCTGCCCAGGCCTGTTTCTTACCATATGATCACTAAACTCACAGCTCCAATCACAGTGAACTTCTCAAAGTTACCTAACCATCCAAAGGAAGAGTCCTTTGGACCTTGGTATGGCTTGCTTTTTCTTCCAAGGACTCTCACCCTTGACCCCGCCCCACCAAGGTCATTTCAGGTTATTCCTCAAGTCTCAGTTTAGAAATATGAAACATCCTCCTTGTCCCTACAAGCACAAGGGTGAGTAATTTTCCATGACTTGTTTTATATCCTGAGGTGTATTTGCCCATTCATTTACCTTCTGCACTATAGTATAATATCCTTAGGGACAGATGCCATGCATTACTCCCCTTTGTGTCAAGAATCAGACCAGTAGGTTATCAGTGAAGATAAGGATACCAATTGGTGTTCTGGAAGCCAATAGCAAGGAAACATGAGAAAGTCAGAAGTGGTCAATAATGTTAAGATGATGTTGAGGGGCTGGAGTTGTGGCTCAGTGGTAGAGTGCTTGCCCAGCACGTGTGAGGCACTGGGTTCAATCCTCAGTGCCACAAACAAATAAATAAATAAATAAATAAAGGTATTGTGTTCATCTACAACTAAAAAATATATATTTTTTACAAAAAAGATGATGTTGAAAATTAGAAGTGGGCTATTGGATCTAGCAATTAAGAAGTCAGTGGTAATCTTAGCATGACCAGCTTCAACCAGAAGAGAAATGAATGGACCTGAGGAAACCAGAAACAGTGTTTTTGCAGATACAGAGAATGTGTGTGTGCTACAAAGCAGTTTTCAAAGTGCTTCATAGTTCAGGAAAACTATGAGCCCCCATTCCCTGACTGGAAGGGTCAAACTTTGACCCAATAAATCATGCTGGGACCTACATTAAATGAGGAGTACATCAGGGCCGGGGACACGGCTCAATGGAAGAATGCTTGCCTAGCATGCACAAGGCCCTAGGTTCTATCCCCAGCACCTTAAAAATAAAGGAGTTTATGAATATTACAAGAAAAAAAAACCCACAAGATCAAAAATTGAGTACTGAGAAACAACTCTCTGAAACCAGGCTAAAGAACCAGGAAATAGAGAACAGAGGTGAAAAGTCAGGAGAGGAGAATAAAGGACAAACATTTGCAGGTGATTACCTGGCATAGGTTTGAGCTTCTTTCACTGACTCCCAAAGCACAATGAATGAGAGGGAGAGCAGGATTCAAGGTGAGAGAGAAGTTTGGCTGCACATAAAAAGACAGGGAGGCAAAGACAGTGAAGACCATACTTGATGCCTATCGGCTGAAGAGAGGGAACCAGAGAAGAGGGAAAGAAAGAAATCTACATCTAGAGAGGAGGCCAAAGGGACAGAATCCAATGAGCCCAAGAGGTTATTATTGAAATGAATGAAAAAAAAAAAAAAAAAAACCTCTTCCTTCAAGACTGAAGGAGATTAAAAAGATGTACGCTTCTGTAGATGAGCAGAGAAAGTGCAAAGGAGACCTCTCAGAGTTACCATATTCTCTATCAATTAAGAAGCAGGGCTAAAGGCTGAGAGTGAGGGATGAGAAGAAAAACACGAGTTTAAAGGTTTCAAACAGCTGCCTCAAGAGGAATTATAGAGGGAGGTGACTAGGGACAACTGAGACGATTGCCAAGCTGCACTGAGAGCCCGGCCAAAGTTAGATAATTAAAGAATAATGATTATTTTCCTAGAATTAATTTCCATATACATACAGAAAATGTGTCCTGCTTGTGTAGGTTCCTGCTTTCACAGAAGAAAAAAAAAACTGAATTTGAAACAAAGAAAGCCCCTTTGAATTTTTAAAAATCATTTATCTATTAAAATGGTTTTGAAGTATCTGTGGTTGATTTCCAAATACTGGAAAAGTCAAACATTTTTGCAAATCACAAGCATGTATTTTATGCTTATGTGTGTATTTCTACCTTTTCACATTTGGTTTAAAAAAAAAAACTACAGGTAGGGAGAAACATCAGCCAATGGGGTTTTGTGGATCACACAGCTCCATGTAATTAAGGCGCCATTGTTAATTTTCAAATTGTCATAATCCATTTGAGAATTTAAGACAATTCAAAAAACAATTATGACTGAATGAAAAGTGAATTGGGCAATCAACTGAGATGAAATGCAGCCCAGAGAAACAAAACGTTGAGAAAAAAAAAAAAAGCAAGAATAAGGAAAGAATGAAAGGCATATGGAAGTGACTGATTGTGTGGGGATGGTCTTTCAAGGCCAAGGTTACTTGACAAGAAAGTGGTAGGGGTTTGTTCTACATTGAATGAGATTTAACTGTTTTGCTAAGTGCAGCAGATTTGACTTTTTAATTTTTAAGTTGCATAATAAAAATGTTGAAGCCAACCCAGATGCACGTTGATATGGCTGTATGTTGTTTACCTAAGACTGCCATATAGCCACAAATAAACAAAACCAGTCCCCACAGACATTATGGAGCAGCTCGCTGAAAAACAGAATCTCAATTGCTTGTTCTGATTCTGTGAAAAAAGATTAATTTGAGATGCATCTAAGTAAATTGTTTTATCCAAAGAAAGCAAGTCCAACTAATCACGTTCTATATCTTTTATTTTTAATATGAAATAAGTGTAGGTAGCAGGATCATCTTATTCATTAAACAGCCTCAAAACACTGTGTCATACTCTTTGAAAGGCTGCACAAAGGAGTTCCTTGCATGAATTAAAAAAAAAAAATCTTGCTCCCTGAAATCTGACATTCCACACAAGCAAATAGATCCTAGCAGAAGAGTCAAATATTATTACACTATGGCTCCTGTCATTTTAGATTCTTCTTGCTAAACTTTTATGCCCCTCCAAGCCATTTCCTCCTCTTCCAATCTTCATGCTATACCTTTTTTAAGGCATCAGCCAAGATTCATCTCCAGTCTGGTGCTTTCCTTGATAAATGACATCCCATCATGATCTTTCTTGTGGTTTGAATTCCCTGTGAACTTATTCATTCATTCATTCATTTATTCCTGCATTATTGTGCACCTGCCATATGAGACCTCCTGTAACACTGAGTTCAGTGTTCTCCGTGCAATCAAACTGTGTTTATTCTACAACTCCGTAGGGCCCCCACGTATGCAAGACACTATAAAGCTGATATAAAGAAGTCTATGTAATTACCTGTTTCTTTTAAAAAAAATTTTAAAGCAACTGGCTATCAAAAACAAAACTATAGTACAGAAGCATAGTCACACAAAATAAAATCTAAAAATCGGGTAATAAAAGAGGAGAAAACTCTTCACTGAGTTTCTAGCAGCTAAAAGGGGGAAATTAAATGGATCACGAAACTTTCCTCTCTAATAAAAGAAATTCTATTACTAAAAAAAAGATTTTTAATTAAGGGAAGACGACAAAAAAGGCACTTTTGGTACTGCTAATGCCATAATCTCAGAATCATTTTTTACAGAATCATTCTTTACATAGCATTTCAGTAAGCAACTATTAATACATTAGAACTGTCACTCAAAATAAATTATTCTCATTTTCCCTTGTTTAAATGATGTCCTTTCCCTCAGGAGGCTTGTCATTTAAAACTGGTCATAAAGGATAGCTGTAAAAATTATAGAACATTTTAGAGCTAAATTGTGCAGTGCTAACTGATTCTTTCTATGGGTCTTGGTACCCTTAATGGCACTGAGTGTTGTCCTTGCCCTTGATGGGCATAGAAAATCCTTTGCCTGATTAACTTGCAATGCAATGTGAATTCAGAGAAGACCCTGGTAATGAGAAATATACCTTGCAGAGGAGGAACTGAAACTGAACCTAAAAGATGATTGTTAAATGAGCACACCAAGATTTTGAATTAGTTAACCTTTTGGAAGATGTTTTTTTCAAAATACTAATAACAGAAACTTGGACCTGTAATCTAAGTTAGTGACTTCTCCATCGAAAATATATTTTCCCAATAATCCTTTGTTGGTTTTATACTGAATCCTGCATTCTTCTGCTTTCAGACTTGCTAAAAATCCATAGCTACCAACACAATTTATTGGCCTTTATTAACCAGCAACTCAAAAAGTTAAGGGCACTTTGTTGATGGCCTCAACTTTGTCATCCTGAGAGCCAAAGAGGTTTCATGTCATGTAAGAGGTTAGTTTAAGAGTTCAAGGAACAAAAAGGCCATTTTAATTGCATCAATAATCCACTTGACAGCACCTATTAGATTTGTCTGCTAAATCATCCTCTCAGCTTTCATTAAAAGAAGAAACAGTCTCATTTCCCTCCTGTTGCTGGTAGTTAGAAGTTGCAATATGCAAAAGCCTATATGCAGTAGACCCCCCCAAATCAGTAAGTACTCAAAATTGTGTGCAAAATATGAATAAAATATTGATTTCATTAAAAATGTTAAGGACTACTTAATTCAAAAACATTTTATATGTTTGCATATTTATTTCTGAATTTGCATATTTGTTTGCATATAACTTGTAAAGATGAATGTTAATTATACTTTAAAATCATTTATAAATTGTAACTAAGAATGTTGTATGAATTTTTAAAACTGCCAAATTCTCAAGTACCACTAATTATAAAGTGTCATGTAAAGTACACTGGGGCAGACCTCATATTGAAAAAATATTGAGATCTTGACAAAATAGAAAAGCAGAATTATTAAGTGTGCTTGCTGATTAAATGATACCTCAGGCAAGTGAAAGTTAAGTGTCACTCAGTGCTTTTCTAAAGCATCTATTTACCTTCACTGAATAATGATGAGAAGCCCGTGCTCCTACCCAAACAGATCCTTTACCTGATGCTTCTACATTATCCCCCATTTAAATGTGAGCTTCAAGAATTATTCTGTATTTTAGTTGAACATATTCCAGAAATGACAAAGAGAAGTAAATAGGAATCACAATAAGTAAGGCTAATTCAGCAGCACCCTGTGTCAAGTGAGGTAAGCTGAGAAGATTTGACTGTGCACTAATTGGATTTGTAAAATGATTCGTATAATTTAAAAAGCATTTACACAAGGTCAGATCTGAACTGGTTTCCAAAAAGAACTGCTGGGAAGAATGAAATGTCCAAGTAATTACACTGGACATGTAGATCTAACACTGTATCTATTAAATTGGGCATGAAATTGGACTTCTTCAAAGTACAGTAGGTCTTACACTATGAATTGCTAGACAATTTTCTATATTTTTGATAAAATGTTTAATTATCCTAAGCACAGACATGCCATAGTAAGGAACTACTGCTCATGTATCGTTTTTCCTAAATTAGCAACTACTGTAGACCAATTTCTTTTTAAAAGATTTTAAAGAGTGCAGTATGTTAAGAATTGGCTGCCTGAGTTTCAGCTCATTCTATCATCTGCCGTCCTGCCAATAGGAGAAGAAATTGTGACCAATTTCTCCCTCACTCCACCACCACACCCTTTGTCTCTATTAGCTTAGGGTTGATTTGTAAATGTCTTACTACAGGAAATAATTAATGCTAAATTATTCCATGTTGTTATATTATCAGTGTCCTATCTGAATCCATACTAATATAATTAGAGATAAAGTCGACACTGAAATAACAAGTAGCTCTTAAAGTTCCAAGCATGCTAAGTAGCATTTACTGAGCTAGCAGAACAGAACTTAGATCTTGAAAATAATTTGATATTAAAAGACAAAAGTAAACAAATTACATTGTAAGTTTGTGCCCCCCCCCTTGGGTATTAATCAGTTCTAGTAAGCCATGTATTGTACTCTTCAAATCTGCATTAATCAGAATTTAGGTTTTGAAAGGCAAAAGGAAAAAAATTGTCTCCCTCTGGTGGGGAATATAACAAGTTTTTCTTTTTCTTTCTTTCTTTTTTTTAAAATTTTTCTCCTGCAGTCAATTTCAGAAAAGTAGTTACATGCTGCTCAAAATGAGTACTCTTGAATGACCAGATTTTTGATCTTTTGAACAGATTGTTATTTTTTTTTTAATTTTTTTTAGTTGTAGATGGACGCAATACCTTTATTTTGTTTATTTATTTTTTTAGGTGGTGCTGAGGATTGAACCCAGTGCCTCACATGTGCCAAGCAAGCGCTCTGCCACTGAGCCACAGCACCAGCCCCAGATTTTGTTATCTTTTGAACATGGCTAACAAAAAATTCATATTCAAAACTTATCTTTACTTTTTTTACTTTTTTCAGAAAAAAATAAAAGGTTAAAGAAGGAAACTATACAGCCAGCCTAAGAAGAAGGAACACTTTGTGCTTACGTGAAACACTCGGTTTCTAAATGGATTACATTACAAACGTTATCGTCAGAACCCTTGGTTCTGAACTCAGCCTTCTGAGTAAGCAGTTTCAGAGGGCAAAGATTCTGGGAGTCACCCCTCCCTCCACCCAGGTCATTTGTCAAGGGTACTTGGCCTCTCTCCTTTCTCTGTGATCCTGAAACTTTCCCTCAGCCTCCCTATTATGGTTTGTATCTGTATCATCTCCTCAAACGCTCATGTGTCAGGAAATGCAGCAATGTTCAAATGTGAAAAGATTACATAATGAGGGCTGTCACCTCATCAGCACACAAATAATTTGATGGATTAATAATCTGAATGGAGTTACTGGGAGGTGGTGAAAACAATAGGCATGGCTGGAGGAAGTAGGTCACTGGGGGTGTGACCTTGGGGACTATATCTATTCCTGGCTCTTTCCTGTTTCTCTCTCTCTCTCTCTCTCTCTCTCTCTCTCTCTCTCTCTCTCTCTCTCTTTTCCCCCTCCCTCCCTCCATTTCTCTCTCTCTCTCCCTCCCTCCCTCCCCACCCCACTTCAACCCCCATTTTGTATCTACCATGAACTGACAGCTTTCCTCACTCAGGTGCACCCTTCCACCATGATGTTTCTGCAATGAAGTCAGCCAACCATGAACTGAGACAAAACCGTAAGCCAAAATAAATCTTTCCTCCTCTAAACTGTTCTTGTCGGGTTTTTTGGTCACAAAAACAAAAGCTAACACACTCCCTTATATCACCTGTTGCCTTATTCCATGATTTTTGTGTGCATGTCAATTTCCTCAGTAAGACTATGAGTTCCTCAGGGTAGAGATTTATGCCTTTATACATCCCCATGTCACCAGTATGTAGCTTAATATTTAGCACAAAGAACTTGCCTCTGTAAAAGACATTGTGCAAAGATTTGAAACATATAACCATGGACAAGACATACCTGGTCCCTGCATTCATGAAACTATAATGGGAAATAGTGGATGGATCTGGAGTACACTTTACCATGGGAACAATGTATTCAATAGTAGCTACTAGCCACAAAAGCCTATGCAATCCATGTTGTAGTTAAAATGAGTTAAAATTTCCCTTTAAGCAGTTTTATTTCTTAAAGTTCCGTAGGGTTATCCTCATTGTGAAAGAATTTTCTCAAACTAGAACTTCATGCATAGTAGGTAAACTCTGTAGATAGGCAACCATATTTCCAGCCTCAAAATTTTTCTTTTAAGGTTTTTTAAAAATATATTTCATTGCCTTTATTTAAGATATACAACATCAAGTTATGGAATACATATAGATAATAAATCGGTTACTGTGACAAGACAAATTAACATCCATAATCTTACATAGTTACACACTTTTTGGCTTTTGTGATAAAAACATGAATCATTTAGCACAAATCACCGAAACAGTGAGATGTGTATTGCCTACAGTCCTCAGGTTGTATCTTATATCTCTAGACTTGTTTACCTTTATAGCTACCATGTTGTACTCTCTGGCCTACATGTCCCAATTCCTTCCTACCTTATCTCCTGCCCACTGAAAACCACTGTTTTGTTCTCTATACCTGTTTGAATTTTAGACTCCACATATGAGTTCATACAATATTTTTCTGTGTATGTTTTTATTTCACTTAGCATAATATCCTCCAGGCTCATCCATGTTGTGGCAAATGGCAAGATCTTCTTTTTAGCATTTAAAAATATTTCTTTATCTATATACGCCACAGTTTCTTTATCCATGGACACTTGGGTTATTTTTATATCTTGGCTATTGTGAATATACTGCAATGAACACAGGAATGCAGACATTCACACAAGACACTAACTTCATTTTCTCTGTGTATATATCCAGAAGAGGGATTGCTGAGTCATATGGTAATTCTGGTTTTAATTTCTGTTAAAACCTCCAAACTGTTTTCCACAATGGCTGTACCAATCAACTTTTCCTCCAACAATGTATAAGAGTTCCCATTTTTACACACGGTCACCAACATTTGTTATCTTTTTATTTTTTTGGTAAATAAAGTTGTGAGGTGGTATTTTTAGTAGTTTTGATTTGCATTCCCTTAATGATTAATGATGCTGAGCTCCTATTCATATAACTGTTGGCCATTTTTATGTCTTCTTTAAGGAAATGTCTATTCTGGTCTTCTGCCCAATTTTTAATGGGGTTATTTGTGTATCTACTATTGACTTATTTGAGCTCTTTATAAATTTTAAGTTTCAAACACTTATCAGATATATTAGAAATGGTTTTTCAATCTGCTACTGTTTTATTTTATTGATGGTTTCCTTTGCTATGAATAAGCTTTTTGATTCCATTTATTTGCTTTTGTTTTCGTAGCCTAAGATTTCAGGATGGTATCCAAAGTCACTACCAAGCCCAAAGTCCAGCAACTTTTTTCCTGTTTTATTCTAGGAATATTTTACAGTTTCTAGTCTTAAATTTGGGTCTTTTATTCATTCTTAGTTGATTTTTGTGTAAGGTGTAAGGTAAAGATACAATTTTAGTCTTTTGCAAGGAGAAATCCAGTTTTCCCAGCACCATTTATTAAAGAAATGGTCCTTTCCTTATTGTGATTCCTTAGTGCTCTTGTCAAAAACTAATTGACCATGTATGCTTGGAATTATTTTTGAGGTCTCTATTCTATATTCTCAACTCCTTTGTTCTATGTGTCTTTTTATGCCAGGACTATATACAACTTTGATTACTATACCACTCTTGTAATGTTTACTTGTAATGGTGCTTCCAACTTAGGTTTTTTGGTTATTGTTGTTGTTTTGTTTTGTTTGTCTACATGGGTTTTTTTATATTTCCCTTTGAATTTTAAGTATTTTTTTTTCTGTGAAGAATGTCATTGGGATTTTGGTAGGGATTGCACTGAATCTGTATATTAATTTGGTAGTGAGGACATTTTTTTTTAAAGAGAGAGCGAGAGAGATAGAGAGATAGAGAGAGAATTTTTAATATTTATTTTTTTTTAGTTTTTGGCGGACACAACATCTTTGTTTGTATGTGGTGCTGAGGATCGAATCCGGGCCGCACGCATGCCAGGCAAGCGCACTACCACTTGAGCCACATCCCCAGCCCAATGAGGACATTTTAATAATATTAACTTGTCTTGTCCATGAACATGGGTTATCTCTCCATTTATTTGTGTCTTCTTTAACTTTTCTCATCAATATTTTATAGTATTTAATGTACAGATCTTAGAAATAATTTTGAACTATAAGTTTATTTGTCTGAATTCACTCATCTAACAAATATGTATTGAGTACCTGCTATGTGGGCTGAGTTATGGGACATCTCTTTGAGAAAGGTCAATAATTAATAAGTAAACAAAAATTTTTAAGTTGAGTATGGCTTGTCATTTGTGTTATAAAATAAAGAAAATTAGGTGATTGATGATGGGTTATATCAATCAGTGTTTTATCAGGAAAAAAGTATAGTGAAGTAATTGAAGAGAATGCAATGAAGAGACTGTTTAAAAGGTAAATAAGGTAAACCAATAAGGGAAAATGAAGCACGTTGGAACTAGTAAAGTGAGGAGCTTTTATTATCCCTAGGACTGAATGGGCAGAGAAAGAAGCAGTAACAGAACCCAAAGAGAAAGTTATAGGTGAAGGAAAGAGTCTCCCAACAGGAACTGTGGCTTTTAAAGCAAACACAGTCCTCAGTGTCTTACAGTCCAGGGCTGCAGATAATAAGCACACTGATCTCACTCTCCTCCTACCTGCTAATACTCTGCCAAGTCTCCCACTGCACAAACTCATCCAGATGCCAGAGGGCAGTGAGCTTCTTGATGCTAACCCTAAAGGTCAGCTTTCTGGAACGAGTGGAAAGATGCTCTAGAGGGATTGATGGAGAATATTTTTACAGGGAGTCATTAGGTCATCCAATAGTGGAAAAGATGACAGGAGCTAAAACCTGGATAAATTCAAAATATAGACCAAGTGAAGGTTTTGAGGCAGTAAAAATCTGGTGGTCTAACTCTAGATAGTTGGTGTTACATGAATCACTTCACATTTTAGGCTATGTCAGTAAAATGGATAAGTTGTACTATGATGATCTCCAAGCTCCCTTTCATCTCAAGCCACTTGGGATTTTCTTTGAATTTCATGATTCCACTTATTATCTCTCCCATGATGTTCCAAGAGCATGAGTGCAAATTGAGTGTTTATAAATTAGGGCCTACCCAGATTTTCTGAGACTTGACAGTCTCAGAAGTGAGAAAGAAGTGAAATTTAAAAATTAAAAACTGTCAATATCGATATTATCTGTGGATTTTTCAAGAAAATCTCTGGTCTGTATGTGAAAAAAGATTAAGATAACTGGTTCATGTCACAACCAAAGCTGGTAACTCTTTACAGAAATCATTTAATTAAAATTATCCCAAGTATCTATTTTACTTTCTTTGAAGATTTTAACAGGGGTGGGGGAGTTATTATTATTTTCAATTAAAACTCTTTACAAAACACATTTTAAAGTTAGGGAAAGAAAATTCAGATGCCATGAGTCACCTTACAACTGATTTACATCAGACTTTATTGTGACAATCACAAGTGCTGGTACAATTATTATTATTATTCTCTCAACAGACTCATTGGGTGGGAATAAGAACCAGTATGTAGGCTCATCTACATGACTGTACTACTGAAAAATACATTTTCATGACATTTATGTACAAACTAAATGAAATCTGATAGACTTTCCCTTATCACTTTTTTCTTATTTTGATGAAGACTGACCTGTTCTTGGAATTCTACATAATAAGAATGCAACAGTAAAGGGGTAGATGTTTGCCAACCCAAACTGCATTCAATCATTTTCTTCTTTGTTCTTTCCATACTGACTTACTAAAGTGCTGGCCCCAATGTCTCTGTATTAAATGATAACAAAGAGCCAAAGCCTGTTTTGATGGAGCCAGTGAGTCTACTGGAAGCCACCACCAGATGTCACTAACTCCGCCCTTTGACATCCACAACCTCTGAGTATCGGGATACCTTTTTAACATTAAAAATTTTCATATTTGCTCAGATTTGTCCAAAAATGAGAACTTATTGTGTCTGTTAACTGAAAAAGTACATAATGACACAAGCGACTGAATTTAATAATCTTTTTAATATATTTGTGTTTATTCATTATAGCAATCTGTATATATATGAAAGGAAGTAGTGTATCCATTTGGAAGACACACTGCTCTTTCCACTGGTAATTTATCACATTTTCATGGAATTGTGGACCCCTAGCCATGGAGCCTCACCTCACTGAAGCCTGTAAGGATCTAACCAGTCTGTGATCACCACCATCCCAATGCACTCGCTTGTTGTGCCATAAGAATGATACCATGTTCATACACTGTTAATCAAGATGTTGGTCTCAAACAATGATACATTCTTATCACAAAAACCATACAGAAAGTTTATATGAAAACAGTTTTCAGATTTTTTTTGATAGCGTCTTCCAACCCCACCACCTTTTCACTCAAATAAGACTGCATGGGGGCAGGAGGGAAGGCTGGACTCCAAGGAAACAGCATCCTTCTACCACAAAGTTGATGTTTTCTCTTTTTGCTTTCTGATGAAGCATGTATTTATGATTCTTTATCTTACCCAACCTCATCTCTGCTCCCAAAGAAGACTTCCACCATTTTTCTGATAAATAGACTGTCAGGTCTACCTCAGAAGTATGACAGATGTGCCCAGAAATATCCAAATCCCAAAGAGAATTACAGCTGAACTTGCAGCTAGGATACTCCACCATGCTAGCAGGTAACAAGTAACACGTATCAAATGAAGGTATGACCAATTATTCAGAGAGAAACAAGAGAATGTGATACTAATTCTGATGGAGGAGAAGCACCCAGAAAGTAAACTTCACATGGATCTAAAAAGGAAGTCTACTTTTAAAGAGAAAACACCTAGGCTGAAAAAATGGGACTAGAAAGAGCCTGGAAAATAACAACTAGTTTAAGGACTAGGAGTTTTTATTAGACAATAACTGTTGCTTGGTAGAGAGAAGGAAGAAGGCCAGTTGGAGAAAATAACAACAAAGAGCAAATGAATAAAGAAAAAGGATAAATACCACAATGAAGACAAACCCCAAGCAGAAGTGATCTTTTCCTCCTTCAAACCCTTTGGTGCTTTTCATTCTCCTCATATGATATTTATCACAGATCACCTTGTTATCAGCCCTTCATGTCCTCGTCTTTTCTCCTTTACTAGTTTGTAATTAAATTCACACAGGGGGCAGCAGTGTGAATAGAAATAGCAGAGGATTTATAACCAGACCACCACATTTAAATTCCAACTTGGACATTGTGTGTATGTGAGCTCAGACAAGCTCTCTCAACCTCTCTTACCCCTTGCTCTTTATAAAATATAGATGCCAATGCCTACTCTCAGAGTTGTTTTTAAAATTAAATGAACCAAGTATGGCATAGGAAGGCAACATACAGTAGGCACATGACAAAGGCATTTCTTCGCCAACTCCACCTCCATGGTAGATCCTGAATGCTCATGTTTGTGTCTTTCACATAGTTGGTGCTTACTACCCTTCAAAGTGTAGAGTAGTCACATCACAGCATTGCCTTCCAAATTTCCAGGATAACACTGCATTGAGTAATTTGGATTGGTTTGTAATCTATTTAATTTACTCCCCAAATCATTTATAAATCAACTTCAATGGTTGGCACTGCCAAGACCTAGGACTAAAAAATATGTTCAGCCTGGCCCCTGATCTCAAGGAGTTCAAGTTTAGTGAGTTATTCCTTTGGCAATTATCTCCTGTGAAAGGACTTTTAAGGAAATTATCCAATAGTATGGTGAATGGGGCCATTAAACCTGAGTGATACAAGAACATATTTTTACAGCCAAGTAACTCCTTTGTGAAAATGCTTTGTAATGCTATGAGGGCTTTAGACTAAAACGAATATCACAGTTAAACTCAGGAACCTTACCAGAAGAAAACAGCTGAGAAGAAAAGGTTTTATGCTGTGCTTACAAAACTATATTTGATCTTATTAGTGGATTGGTCCTTTAAGTATGACATATATCAACATATTTTAAAACTCTTTAAAGATATGACAGAATTCCTGTTAATCTTGTATAACCTTAAGAGTTAGGAAATGACAGGCCCTGGTTGCCATCCAAGCTGAGATTATTTAAAGTAGCAACATGTAAACTAGAAGCTTAGAGGAAAAAGGCCCAGTGACAGACAGCTCAGGCAATGGCCACAAGTCATCTCCCAAGGACAGAATGTTCCTCTAACACAGAAAGAGCAGTAACTATGGACAAACACAATAAACCAAAGAAGCAGAATGGCAGGAAGAGATAAGAAAACTCAAGCATGCCTTAGACAATCAAGACTAAGAAACTGTCTGATTAGAATTGAATTGGAGTGACTCAAAACAAAATTTTAAGTAGCAAAAAACTAGGGAGAACCCCTCTCCTCAATCACACTGTCATTGTTGCTAAATCCCACTCTCTCCTATATTTCACTCCCCAGGGTCTTAACCTTATCCCTTTCTGTACCTGTAAGTAACCCTCACCTTGACTAGGCATTGTGCAAGGTTCTTGACACACATATCTACTTTGTATTAAAATTACCCTAACTGGGCACAGTGGTGCATGCCTGTAATCCCAGTGGCTCAGGAGGCTGAGGCAGGAGGATCAGGAGTTCAAAGCCAGCCTCAGCAAAAAGCAAGACTTTCTAAGCAACTCAATGAGAACCTGTCTCTAAATAAAATACAAAAAAAAAAAAAGGCTGGAGATGAAACTCAGGGGTCAAGTGCCACTGAGTTCAATCCCTAATACCAAAAAAATAAAATAAAATTCACCTAATAAATAAGTGCCATCATTAACTTTGGAAGCATAACAATTTGGTTCAAATCTCCACTTCAGAAATTAAATGTTACCCAGCTCAAGTCAAATCCAAACTCACTGTTGGAAGTCAGCCACGGCCCTGTGAGCCTCCTAAGAATAGGCCTCAATTTGGAGATCTTCCTATTCTCTGCTGTGCTTTTATTAGCCTCATTTTACAGAAGAGGAAATCAAGGCTTAGAAAAAGTAAAAACGTGCCCAGATTCACTCACAACAAAGTACAAGAGCTAGACTATGAACCTGGATCTGTCTGATGGCAAAGTTCTTAGGTTGCTCAAGTTTTGTGTTATCCCTCTAATAGGTACTTAAAGTTTATAAATTTCTAAATGTTAAATTTAGACTCAAGAAAATAAATTTCTAATGGTGAGATTTCAGTTGAGGTCCAGTGATAGCTAAAGGCCAGGGAAGTAAGATGAGCTTTGGAAAACCATCTGGTTGAACTCAAATTACATCCTCTAGGTGGCTAATGTGGCCAAGTCAGAGGGCTAGCTGTAAGAAAAAAAAAAAAAATGTTTTAAAACTTGCAACCAAAGCTCAAAGTGAAAGAGAATGATAAAAGCAGACCAAAATTATCTCCACCTTAAACTCAGGAAATGAAAAGAGGATGGGAATAAGCATGGGCCTGCTCTTCAGAATGGGAGTAAGAACTGGATGTACTGGTACTAAGCTTTCCTCCTCCCTAAGACATATCCTGTGACTTTACTATTCATGAGCATAAATGTTGTCTAGGTTATTTCCAGTTTTTTTAAAAAGCAATTGACCATATCTTTTTCACCATTTTAATGTTGAGCTATTATAATCTCACATTCCAGTGGCCTTCTAACTGCATGGCTATAGTCTCCTTACACTTACTCTGAAATTGTTTTTCCATTGTTATCTTACATTATAGTCGCATCGTAATGTCATGTTTAAAGGTTCCCCATACACTTGTAATGAAATCGTTTTGCAGTTCAGAATGGCATCATATTGGCACTTTAAGCAGGGTATCCATCACCCTGTATTGATAGTTTTCACAACAAAACACCCTATTTTAGTGACTGTGAAAGTAAATAGCTGTTGCCAGTGATCTGTTCTTCCATTTCAAACTTAAATGGTCTCATCTGTTTTATTTTACCTTGCAATTTTCACACCCACTGTGGTATAAGCCAAATTTATACTGGTTGCTTTCAAATGAGGACTGTCATTCCATTGGCTCATAAATGTTTATATGACAAGTCACTTATCTGCTTGGGTTTGGCTTCTGTGAGATAGATAATTCCTTATGGTCTGATAATCAATATATTTTAGCCACTCCATTTTAAGGCTAATATAGATAAGTATTCTACTAATTGAAACTAGAGGCAAATTAGTTGGTAAACGTTTTCAGAGGAAATGAAATGAATATCTAAAAGTGATGTGTGCACATAATAAAAGTTTATATAGCACCAAAGATATAATTCCATCTCCAAATGATCATGCATGAAAAAATGTGCATGCAGTTTTAGGGCAAATTTTAGTGAAGGGCAAGAAATTTGAGAATACCTGTTGTATCATTGTAGGTGTTACCAAGAATCAGGCATTTTTATCTAATTTTTTAAATAACACTATCATCAGACCTTGGTGGTTGAACTTAGAAAGGATAGCAACTTGGTTCAAATCTCCACTTCAGAAATTAAATGTTACCCAACTCAAGTCGAATCCAGACTCACTCACTATTGGAAGACAGCCAAGACTGTCTGAGTCTCCTGACAATAGGCCTTGCTTTGGAGATCTTTCTATTCTTTGCTGTTAAAAGAGACATTACTGCCTTCGATACAACTCCTCTACAACTGTTTTGACAGTTCTTCACAGGTCAAGCTAGAAGTTGGAGGAGCAAAAAGAGAATAAAAGTGACAAATTCTTACAAGAAAAGATTTCTGAAAGCATTTTGAACTCAAGGAAATTTGACATTCAATTGTAGATGGGAGCAAAGCTTCAGATAATCCTTTATTTTATATAAAACTACTTTTCTGTCTTTCAAAGTTAATATAGATAGGGAGGATGGTGCAACCACTAAATCAGTTGGGTCCAAGAGTTAAATACCATAAATCCCCTTGTTTTAGGTGTTTGTACTTGATCTAGTATTTGAATATATTTTCTCTCAGGAAGTAAGTGGCCACAGCTATAGCAATGGCTTCTATTCTTGGGAGCCCAAAGTACCTCCAAGGACAGATGGTAAGTCCATTAAAAATCACCCCCAAATTTGAATTCACTTTATTTAAAAACCAAATACTTATGATCTATAGAGCATACGGTATACATTGAAAAACCAAACTAAAAATGAGAGAAGGTTAAGAACTACTCCACAGTGCCCAGCAAAAATATTACCATCTTGACCAAGGCCCACCTACTCTCCTTTCAAAATTGCATTTGGAATAAATCCAAAGAGGAAAATACATATTTGAATAACCATACATGGAAAAAAATGGGTGTGGCTTAAGGTAAAAGCACCGGAGTGCTACCTGGAAAAATAATTACATAATCTTTCAGAAAGACATCTACACATTGCTGGTCTCTGAATTTCTCTGCCTTGTAGCCCTGATAAGCTTTGGGTCTACTGGGAATCACCTTTGTCTTCCAAAGTATCTGGTCATTCCAAGCCTTTCCCAGTTTCCAAAGAGGCTCAGCTCTGCCCCCTTTCACTTGTAGAAGTTGATATTGGCTTCCTCTTCACTGGGAAAATTAAATCCAGTTGATCTCATCCTCTATCTTTCCACCTCACTGTATCCACCACAACCTACAAGTGTGTTTATGGCCTACTCACCAACACTTTTTCCTCTCTCCTCAGAGAATCGTGATCTTCCCTTTAAGAATCATCTCCTCTGGGACCTCATTTAATCAGTTGAACACTCCTCCCCTTTCATGATGGATAGATAGATAGACAGACAGACAGGATAGATAAAGAGATCTCGAGTCAACTTCTCTCTGTTTACTGTCTCCCCTTCAGCCTATAAACCCCTTCAAGCTGTTCCTATCATTGGGGGGAAAAAATCACCACTGACCCAATATCTGCCCCAAGCTATGGCCCTGCCTCCCTCTTCCCCTTACCAAATCTCTGGCTGAACTTTTCAGAAAAACAGCATCCATTTGCTTCCATATACTGCTCCATTACAATGCCCTCTACCCGTTTTTTTTTGTTTGTTTGTTTGTTTTTTACATCTAAAGTATTCTTGTTTCAGCAGACATCTTTCTGTAGTTCTGTTATACTGAATTCTGTTGATAATTTACTTCCTCCTTAATAAAAATTCTATCTTCCATTGACTTCATTTCAACCATTCTCCAGATTTTAATTTACTCTGAGTATTTCTTCTCTCCTTTAACATAGGACCCCTTTTCTTCCTACCCTTTCAGTGATTTTTCTTGACTTTCTAAATACTAGTCCTCCTCCACCCTTATAGAACCTCTTCCATCTTTGTGACTCCATCTACCACATGAAGTGGATGTATGTATGCTTCACCTCCAGCCTTGACTTCGCCCCTGAATTTTAGATTCTTGCATGCTAAAAGACTCTTCCTATTGTCTTGAGGGAGACATTGACTTGGATTCAAGGGGAAATACTAAGGTTCCTTTCTGTAGGTTGTCTTTGATCTCCAGATCCAACCATATGGATATTTGTTGGGTTTTTTTCAGATTAATATTCTCAAAGTATCTCAGTTAAAGGTATGTTATTTTAACATAACTAGGGAAGTAGGAGACAGGAAATCATATAAAGGCAACATAAAACCAACTACCACATGAAGTGGATGTATACTTCATCTCCAGCCTTGACTTCTTCGCCCCTGAATTTTAGATTCATGCACACTAAAAGACTCTTCCTAATGTCTTAAGGGAGACATTGACCTGGATTCAAGGGGAAATACTAAGAGAGAACTGAAATGTCATTTAGATAACAACAGTGATTCTAGTAAGGCAGTCGCAGTAGGGAGAAGTCCACTGTCCACTGCCACTCACGGTGTTTCCCCTCCAGAAGTGTCTTTTGTGCCTGGCTCAGTTGTTCTACCTTTATAGGGGTCCTGCTGTTCACAGTGGTTCTGCCTCAATGGTTTCACCACAACTGATTTGTTTACTTTTATCTTATTATGACTCTTCTCTACTCATCTTCCTAGCTCTTGGATGTTTATTATTTTCTCTTTATATTTTAACTCTTTCTTCTTTCCTGTATGACCAGAATTTAAACTTCCCCAGAAAAGAGGATCAGATTGGTCAGCCAGACAAACTCTGCGTGGATACTTTGAGTAGTGTTGTCCCCCTTAGCCATTTTGAAGACCCACTTTAGATGAAATGTCCTTTTCCTGAGTATGACAACCACATAGAGAAATTGAAAAGATTTCTGAAGAAGTTGCCACCAAGAGGACTGTGGATGTAAGTGTACTCTCAAACCTCTCGAATGGGGATAATCTAACTGGAAAAACTTTCCACAACTTGTAAGTTCACTTTTCAAATTCTTACAGTTACACCTTCATAATAACCATCACCTTTTTATGATGTGATCATGTGCCAAATACTTTTTCATTCTTATAAGAACACTGGAAGACAGTCATTGTGTTAGTCAAATTTCCTTTGTCATAACAAAATGTCCAAGATAAACAATTTAAAAGGAGGAAAGATTAATTTTGGTTCATGGTTTCAGAGGTTTTAGTTCATCGTCACTTGAATGTTTTTTTCTGGGCCCAGGGTGAGGCAGAACATTGTGGTGGGGAGCAGGTGGTGAAGCAATATTACTCACCCAACTCCTGTGGCCAGGAAGCAGAGAGGGGGAAAAGGCTGGGGACCAGATATATGCTTCAAGGGAATTCCTCCAGTGGCATGCTTCCTCTAGCCAGGCCCCACCTCTGACAGTTTCCACCACCTTCCACTAGTCCATTCAATTGTGAACCCATGAATTGATCCATTGATGAGATCAAAGCCCACATGATCCAAATACGTCCCCAAAACCCCACCCCTGAACACTGCTACATTGAGGACCAAGCCTTCAACACAGGAGCCTTTGGAAGACATTCTAGATGCAAACTATAATAGTCAATAGTCACATCTCACTGAGAATCAGCAAGGATAATTGGTGTGTTCAAGGTTGTACAAGTGCCTAACAAATGGTAAAACAATTCTGATACGAAACAGCCTGGCTCCACAGCTAATGCTATTCCCTCTGTACCTTTCCATATCTTGACTATATTTCTCCATCCAAATGTCTCTTATTATGGACCACTTTGTAACAGCTATCACTGTAGAGCTTTTCTTACTCTTCAGCCATATCCTTTTTGCTCAATACAAGAATCAAGTTGCATCTTTTGACATAAGATGACCCAATATCACTGTATATAATATATGTGAGACATTCTTTTTCTGAATTTCTGTCTGAATCATGCTTAGTCAAAAACTGATCAAAGTTTAAAATTGACAGAATGAAATCCTCATTAGTCCAACTCCTCTCTCATTGAGAAAACGCCTTCAGTATAGAAAAAGCCCAGCAGCATTTCTTTCCTTTAGAATGTAGCTGTATATTAAATATACAAATATGCTGACATCTAAGTAATTTTTAAAAGAGAAAAATGAACGTGGAGTTCTAACTTTGGTTGACTCAGGAAAGAGGATGGAAGAATCCATATTTTTAATGAATGTATATAAAATAGAAATATTCATTTGAATGGAGTAGCAAAAGCATGTGCTACAGTGGGAATATAAAACAGGCCCTTCTTTTTTTTTTTCTGTGTGGAGCTTGCAAAACTGAAAAGCTGAAGAACATGAACAACTGCACATACTCCAGCTTACCCTACTTGAAATACCACTCAGAGGTGCTGAGTGAGAGAAGTCCTTTATGGAATCAGGATGCTATACAACTAAACACAATTTCCAACATTTAATTTTTACCTTTCTTTTCAAATTGCCTTCACTACCACAATTTCCCTCTTCTATTAGAGGTTAGGGCAATAACACTTCTTCTTTTAAAACACCAATGATATTACAAAAAGAAAAGTCAAAGTTTGCAGATTTCTCTTAGAAGAATTCTCAAGGAAAACCCATCTTTATTTAACTTGTCCCAAAGCTGGCATCCCTCAAATTGCCACCAGCAAATAATAGCTTACAAAGTTTTACATTAAATAAATGTAAAGCATTAGAACTGAGGCAAAGAACTATTATTCTGACATACTCTAATTTGAAAAGGGTAAATCAATTTAAACCATTTTGTTTAAAATCAGCTCTTTAGGCTGTATACTCATAGTGGTTGCCAAGTTTCAACCCGAAGTGAATGTTAAGGTCTATGTTATTAACCCTTGAAAAATGAGCTCTATCATGGAAACAATGACAGACCTGGGGACTACCTGGTGCAGCTGCTGAAGCTGACAGTCAGTCAAGTAAGAGTAATGCATGGTTTCTTCATATGCAAATCACATAATATGTGCTTACCTTTAAAGGGCAATGTCAGATTATTGTAAAAGTGTTTAGATATAAATACCCTTTTTAAGAAACCAAATTCATTTATACTGAACTCTCTATGGTTGACATACCATGACAAATCACCTCATTACACAAAAAGCCACAAATATGGCTATTGAGGATGAGTGTGATTGTAAATGAAACTGCTGGAATTCTACTGTGCCTGGCAATGACCCTCAATAAAAAGATACCTGTAGAGCATAGTAATAATTCTCCTTATGATCAGTACCTCACACTTACAATGTTATCCAAATAAGTTTTCTGGTGCTTGGATTTTGTTTCTTAAAATAAAACTATTGGAATAAATTTTTTTCACATCAATGTCTATAAATTGAACATATATGAGACTTCTCGTAAGCAGATTGTAAGAGATCAAGAAATGAAAATTGAGGGATTTATATCATGGGAGGTACCACAAAATAGCTCTCTAGAGTGCTGAGGATATTTTAAATCTATATCTACTGGTCATTGTGAGGACTCTGTGTGTGTGTGTGTGTATGCGTGTGCACGCTCGTGTGTGCGCGCTTAAGATTTGTGTAATTTATTCTAAGTAAATCATTTTGCAATTTTGTAAAAAGTTAAAAAGCAAAGCAAAACAAAACCAATCTGAAATCCCTAAGTCATTTTATAAATGACAGCCTAGGACAAGAGTTGCCAATGCAAACTTTTAAGTGTCACTTCTCAGATTGGAAATCCATGTCCTGTTATCCAGCCCTTGCCTCCCAAATCCTTTTATATTCTGCATGTGCAAAAATGTCAAGGCAGAATTCTTCCTGGTGTGAATTTACTATTCAAATCCCAAAACATTCATGCTAACATGAGATTTCCAAAAAAGATTGTTGTGTCTTTACAAAGAAGAAGATGAGAAGTTGTCCAGACAGCTATCAGGGGGGAAAAAAAAGACAGAAAGAAAGGAAAAGAGAAAAGGTTCTGAAGTATACAGAGAACCGGAGATCAAAGATCCCTGGTTTTCTATCCTCAGGAGTCCCCACAGGCATCTTGATCCTCAGTTCATCCTTCCCACAATTATACATAATCTTATAACCTGTGTCTCTCACATCCACCTCACCCTGTCTCACCTGCTCAGTCACCAGGTATAGGACAAAAGAAGGTAAGGAGTCCCCAGCTGTGCTGTCTGTCAGAGACAATTGGTGCTGTTACAATAGCTCAGATTCATGTTTAAAAATCAAATTGACCATTTGATTTTCAATTTATTTTCAAGTTAGAAACTTTTCTAGCTCTTGGTAAAGAAAACCCAAAGCATATTCAATATCTGTGTTTATGCAGTGCACAGACACCTGAGTATATGGCAAATGTAGTTTCCATAGCACATGCCGTTCCTTATTTAATTCATCTAGCCTGACAGAGTTGGTAAAGATGAATGCAACAATAGTAATATTTCATTTAAGTCCACTGGCATTTCTCACGATGTACATTAAAAAGATGTAATATGTATTATAAATGTGAGAGTAGGTGGATACACAGACATGCATTTCACTCCAAAGTGCATTAACAGAATGATAAATTCCATGTATTAAATCTACAAGAACGAAAATACTCTGAGTTAAGACATCTATACCGAATTAGGAGCCAAATGAAATGTCACAATCAAATAAAACACTCTTTATGAGAATCCTAGTATTTTTTAGACCTAGAAAGGACCTTTGAAATCATCCAGTAAAACTTGTTCATTAACAGGTATCTAACCTGTTTTAAAATTATTAAATGATCTGTCCAAGGTCATATAACTAACGTGGAATATCCTGGAGAACCTTCCTTCTCCAGATGCAGTGCTCCTCCTACAACATCATTAGCAGTAATTCCTATGGAGCAATAATGCACAAAGCCCCACCATAGTACCACCATTGTGTGTGTATCAGTGTGTCCATTGTATCAGTGTGTCCATGGGTGTTCTTTGTGATACATGCTTGCAATTTATCCATATATTCTACTAACTTGGTCAACCTCTTCCTTTCTTGAAGATTGGTACAAACTGGATATTTCAGACCCTACAGCACATAATGCAAATCCAGTTAACCCTAGGGACACTTAAATGGATGATGATGGAGTCAAATATTAGCCATTTATATTCACATGGGTATTCACACAGGACCTACTTATCCAAAGAAACATGATCAAATTTTTATTCATTAACATAGTACCTCAGTTCTAACTAGACTAACGTGACCTAAAAGCTGAGATTAAAGAGAATATTACAACTCAGAATGTCTCAACACAGAGTCAGAACCAAAGCAGACAAATGCCAGGACAAAGGGGAGTTTAAGAAAGTGACCATTCAAGTTTCCAGATGCAGAGCCCATCAGGTCCACAAAAAGGGCTCCAAACTAAATCACAGATTTAAATCTCTTTAAAATACAGTCTAATCTCTGAAAAGAATATGAACATTGCAACCGGAATACTTTACCAAATATCTGACATGAGATTGCCAAAGACCCAAGTTAAATTAAACATTGCTCCCGCCCAATTTACCTTTGAGAAATAAGTTTGTATAACACAAACCTCAGTTGACCCTTCTGTGCAGCAGTATAAAAGTCAGAGCCTGTGTCTGTGTCTTAGCTGAAATGTGGCTTGAAGCCACGTCCAAAGCAGCAAGGTCCAGCTTAGGCAATACAGTCTGAAAACAACTTCTCCCAAAACCACAGAGAAACAATGCAATAGAGGGAGGTTGCTAACTAATACAAGTGATGAGGAGGTGGACTGTCAATGTTTGAATTGACAAAATTATCAAGAAAGCAAGAAGACCAAAAAAAAAAAAAAAAGAAAAGAAAAGAAAAGAAAAGAAAAAGAAAGAAAGAAAGAAAAGAAAGAAAAAAAAACAAGGCAGGACAGACTGCCTTTTGTTCTTTTGCAGAAATGTGTGGTTGAAAACCATTAATAGCACTGCCTTGGACACTAGTAAAATTCCTGTAGACTGTTTTATAAAGGTAATGAACTTGTATGTGCCTCACTGAACAGGCCTGCTACTAAATCTTCACTAAGAAATGGGATGAGAATGCTGAGTGTTTTGTGAGCAACATGAGCTTTGCCCGTACATAGTCAGGAATTTTAATCACTAGCCACCAAATTATGATTTTGCTAAGTGAAATAAAATAGAATACAACCTGGTATACCCTCCATACCATCAATTTTTAACCTATCTTATTTTTTAAGATTTCCCTTGTTAGGAGTAGATTTGGGGGAAAGGAGTAAAGAAGAAATCTCAAATGACAAATGTCCAGCCTTGACAACCCAATCACAAACAAATTAAATGTCCATCTCTGTCACAGCTGGAAACCTCCACCTGGCCTGAGGGAAATCCTCCATGTTGTTGAGAGCAAATGTACGGGAGGCTAATCAAAATCTAATGAATCCCTCAGGAAAACAGATTCCTTAGTCCACATCGATAAGAATCATACTCAGTTTAGTGGGGGGTGGGTATCTACCAGTTGTTTTCTGAGAGAGCAATTGTTTTGTAAATAACAGAACTGGACACCCCCAGGAAGACATTTCAGCTAAGTCTATTATCCAAATCTATGTCTTCACTCACCAAAATGTCAAGGTGATGCATCTGTCGATCTACCTCGGAATACATTTTATTACTGACATGTTAGGGAGTGAAAAGACCAGATGAAGGAAAGTTAGGCAAGGCAAAGGAAAGAGAGGCAATTTTTGAATTCCAAACAAAGCCTGCCCGAAACCATTTTGTCCGATCAGCTCTGCCAGTTTCTTTTGAATTTTCCAAAAGGATGAAAAAGAGAAAAACAAAAGAGAGCTCCGATAAGGCTGAGTTTGGAACATTAATTTAACCAGAAGTACACAAGGGACATAAGAAGGGCAAAGAAACAAGAAAAATGCACCAAGAGAATTATCATCAGCAGGAATCACATTTGTCCTGAATCCTGATTCTTTTCAGGGCTGCTTATAGTTTTTATTTTCAAAAAAGAAGAAAAGCCTTCATAACTATCTCAGACATTGCTCGTGGGCCTCCTAGGTTCCAGGCACTTGAAACACATTACATCTCATGATTGAGGGATTCCTTATCATCCCCTTTTTATAGATGAGGAAACAGCTTCCTAGATGTCAGACCTCACCTAAGGCCAACCACAGAGCTAACAGAGGACAAACCAAAATTCCAGCCCAAAGCCTCAACTGTTTTTATCTCACCACAAGCAAATCCTCTTCCTTTCTCTCCCTTTCTGGTCTCTCCACAGTTGCCTCCCACAGGAAATTCCTATTGTTTGCAGTTTCAAATTTAAGGCAAATTAAAAGCTGCCTCATACTAAAAACATCCCTACTCCAAACCATGTAATCAGCAAGACAGGTAAAATCACTTGGCTCTGTTACTCTGCAGATTATATAATTAGTAAAACAAAGTGGGGTAAAGACGCGTGTGTGAAACAGGAGGTTAAGGCTCTGCTTCTCTGATGTATATTCAGCCTTCGCACAGGGACTGATTGTTCTCATCTTTCTTGGAAGATGGATGAGTGCTGGCTTCCAACCTCAGATTAAGGTTTACTGTCCCTGGCAGGGCTCAGATGGAATGAGGTGGCATCCATATGGTTTCAGTTGCCTCCACACACACAGGAACAAATACCTATCAAACACTCTAATTAAAGTATATACATTAGAAAAAAAAAAAGAAAAAAAAATAAAGTATATACATTAGTACTGGAAATTGTAAGGAATTTCAGAGGATCCGAGATATATATATATATATATATATATATATATATATATATATATATATGATATAGATATAGATATGATATAGATATATAGATATATATATCTGACAACACATTCATTCATGTTACTATCTAAAAGTTACTATCTAAAAGTTTCATTTGCTCCCTTGAGAATTTATAACTGAAATGTCATTTTATTATGGTCCATTCTGATAGCACGATTTGAAGCAGGTGGAGACATCTCTGAAAAAAGCAAAAACACTAGAAATCTAACTTTGGATTACAATGATGAATGTCTCATTTGTTTTTGTTTTTTGTTTGGTTTTTTTTTGGGGGGGGGGCGGGGTTGTAATCCCCTTGAGAACTGTATTAAGTATTTTTGGTAAGAGCCATTTTGGTGTCCACACACTAGGCCCCTAAGTAAAATGTAATGTCACTGAGTGTGTCAACATAGCCTGAGAGCAAGAGTCCAGCTATTGGAATCAGAAATGCCATAGCTTTGGATTTTAGCTTCTCTTCCTTTTAGTTTTTGACTTATAGTATATTATTTAAATTCTCTGAGTCTCCATTTCCTCATGTGCAAAGCAAGATCAATACATGTTTCACAGGGTCATTAAGGGATTCGAACAGCTAAGATATATAAATCAATGGAATGCATTGGCACATAGCAGGGTCAAGACTGTTCTGCTCTCTGTTCATTCTTTCTAGATGCCAGTAAGAGATTCACTAAGTCTGTATTTCAACAAGTGCTTTTTGTGCTTCTCCTAGGTAACTAGACACAAGACTAAAGTCCTAAGAACAAAAATGAATATGTTATTATCTTATTCTTAAAAGATTTAGAGGTTGGTGGAGGAGTTATTTATATACTTACACACAGAATTGTTTATCTTAGGCACAATGTGATAACTAAAGCTAATAGCTAATGTTATTGAGCATTTTCACGGTGCAAAATACTGTTTTATACCACTCAGCTTGATATCTATGACCCTACTGCTATGGAAAGTACAACTAAAGTGCTGTGAAAGCTCAGATAAAGAAGTTACAAACAAAGAAAATCATGAAGGCACTTCTATTTAAATATTTGTAATATTTAAATCAGGTTTTAAAGGATGATAGGCCTTTAGCAGCCTCAAACTGTTAATGGTTCAAGAAGCAGATTCCAGGTGGGAGGCATAGGAGAAAATGTAAAGATCATGCTAGTCCAGTATATTCAGAAAACACCAATATCCCAGGACCCAGAGGTGACACCGGAAAGATAAGCTGGAGATAAATGGTTGAGACCACAGAGGCCATGCTGAGGATGGTAAATCATTCCCCATGGGAGGACCTGTGAATTCCCA